>NC_136347.1:2174588-2270526 GCF_964198595.1 Lampetra fluviatilis | reverse complement strand
GCGAGGGAGTTCACATCTCGAGCCATGCTCCATCACCACCGGTCTGCTCACCCACACGCTACTCGGGTCGCGGCTGTGATAGACTTCAACCATTCATCTTCTTGGTTTTTTCGGTAAAGTCACGTAGAAGGAAAATAATAAAATAATAAAAATATAACATAATAACATAAGGGACCGTAGGGTTAGGGTTATATTATTTTATTATGTTTTATTTTTATTATTTTATTATTTTCCTTCTACGTGACTTTACCGAAAGAACCAAGATGACGAATGGTTGAAGTCTATTACAGCCGCGAAAATAATAAAATAATTAAAACAAAACATTATAAAATAATATTATATTATTATATTATTTTATAATGTTTTTATTTTTATTACTTTATTACTTTCCTTCTACGTGACTTTATCGGAAGAACCAAGAAGATGAATCCCTGCAGTCACGAAAGCTTTAAATCGAAATTCAACCATTCACTCAAATCATTGGCCGAGCGATGCAGCTGCGGTGGCTAGGAGATGTTCACAACCTCGCCTGGTATACAGGAGGTCGTGGGTTCGATCCCGGACCCTGACGCCTGCTGTACGTTTCGAATTTGCGTGTCTCTCTCTCCCCGTGGTGGTCGCGTGGATATTTCGTCCGGGTCCTCTCGTTTCTTTTCTCCACAATTAACAATAAGAAATAAATATTTGAAAAAAAACTTTTTTAAAAACACGCTTTCGTGAAATGTACCGTACTAGTAATGGCAGAACTCAACGACTCCAGGAAATGGACCCCCGAAACTTGCCATAACGTAAGGGGCCGTGGCCAATTACAGCCAACGTCAGATGAGCGTGGACAATTAGACCCAAGCCGAAACATAACATAGAACAAAGAATGTAAAAAAATCTCACATTTTTATTTTTTTATGATAGAATATAGTATTGTCATCAGTATGACATACGTATACTAAGTTTGGAGTCGATACCATATTGGGAAGTGGGTTAAAATTGAGTTACAAGATTTGAGGATACAACAACAACAGCAGCAGCAGACAGAGTGAGTTCATATAAAGCGTGTAACGGCACCAGAGGTCGCAAACGGGTTTGATTCCTTACCCGTACCCGTACCCGGCCGCACCAGGGTCGCAAATGGGTACCCGTACCCGTACCCGGCCGGGTACGGGTACCCGTTCCCTACCGGTACCCTACCCGAAATGAGTGACAAATGGCTACTCACCAGTGACTCACGGCTTACCCGTACCCGGCCGCACCAGAGTCGCAAATACCCGGCTACCCGTACGGGTAGCCGGGTATCGGGTAGGGTACGGGTATCGGGTACCCGGAAACGACCTCTGAACGGCACCAACGCGTTTAGAGTTGTTGGCTGCTGCGACCCACGTGATGATCATTAGCGACTAAAAATAAAATTGTTGTAGGTTTTTTAAGTGTGGGTGTTTCTAAATCGCACGTTTTGGTATCTCGGGGACTGTATCATATATATATATTTAGGGTAAGTTCTGAGGATCAGATCAACTGGGCATCAAATGATCCCCACTGTGATTCGTGGGAATGGGATTCGTCGCGGGTGTGACTCTCACGTGATCAATTAAAACCCATCACTGCTCACCACCCATGTCAATACCCCTATCACTACCCATATCACTACCCCTATCACTACCCCTATCACTACCCCTGTCACTCCCCATGTCACTACCCCTATCACTACCCCATCACTACCCCTATCGCTACACCTATCGCTACCCCTATCGCTACCCCTATCACTACCCCTATCACTACCCCTATCACTACCCCTATCACTACCCCTATCACTACCCTTATCACTACCCCCATCGCTACCCCTATCGCTACCCCTATCGCTACCCCCATCACTACCACTATCGCTACCCCTATCGCTACCCCCATCACTACCCCTATCACTACCCCTATCACTACCCCTATCACTACCCCTATCACTACCCCCATCGCTACCCCTATCGCTACCCCCATCACTACCACTATCACTACCCCTATCACTACCCCCATCACTACCCCCATCACTACCCCTATCACTACCCCTATCACTACCCCTATCACTACCCCTACCACTACCCGTATCACTACCCCTATCACTACCCCATCACTACCACTATCACTACCCCTATCACTACCACTACCCCTACCACTACCCCTATCACTACCCCTGTCATGGGAGATTGTAATGCAGGAGTATGTGACATGCGGACAACTTGGATAACTGGACAGCATGGCCTTGTAATGATGCTGAGGAGCATTTGATCAATTGTTGTGCTGGCAATTACCTGGTCAATACAAATACTCTTCATAAGCAAGCACAAAGAACACTGCACACTTGGGCAGTGGAGAAACCCGACTGACTACATCCTGATCAAGAAGCGATGGCAGAGTGCAATAATGTCAGCAGATTGTGGTTTAGATCACGAACTTCTTGTTTCTAAGAAGAAAATAGAGCTGAAGAGACTAACAAAAAAACGGAAACCCCTACAAGGTTTGAGATCTCTGAGATCGCTATACAATGTTACGATTGACATTAGCAACAGATTGTCTGTATTGATCCTGATGGAGCGACACCCAGATGAACTCTGTCAAGACACGAAGACCGCAGTGAGTGCAATAGCTCTGCAACATCACAAGCCTGAAGCCGAAAGGCAAAACGTCGGTCACAAGCAGCAATAGAATGATTATCAGATGGAGGAAGAAATATGGAAGCCATCGACGCAGAGCCACAAGCAATCAAGAACTGAAATGAAGAACGTCACGATACAATTTCGTTGTTTTTCTCTCCTGGTGGAGCCAGGGTAGGGCTCCTGCTCGACTTCAACCCACGTGGTTTAGGGAGGAAATATTGAGAGCCCGAAATCTGTGCGTGATCCACCAATAGCAGGCTGCCTGCAGCAGCGTAGCCACCACAACCACTACCACCAACCACTACCACCAACCACCAACCACCACCACCAACCACCACCACCACCAACCACCACCAACCACCACCACCAATCACCACCAACCACAACCGCTGCCCGTAGGCTCGGTGTGCATCGCAATGATCGTAATGGTGGCATGAAGCCAACACTTCTGACATAAGGACAATTTCTATTTTTAAAACGCAATAAATGATCACGCCCGGAGAAGAAATAACTCACGTTGACACGGATTCACCGAAATGTAATTGTATAACAATTTTACGTGGGTTTTACCCGTGGTCAAATATAGATTGATTGCGCACTCCCTGTGTGTGTGTGTTTCCTGTAGTTCTAAGTTGGGCTAAATATGGACAGCGTCAGCACAGTAAGGGCACCTCACCTGACAGTGAATTCATTTAAGAGATGTAAATGATTGGGGCGCCAAGGTGGATAAGAGATTTTTTTTTCGATTTAAAGCTTTCGTGACTACAGGGATTCATCTTCTTGGTTCTTTCGGTAAAGTCACGTAGAATGGAAATAATAAAATAATAAAAATAAACATAATAAAATAATTCTCACGACGTTTCGGCCACAACGCAAGCAGCCGTCCTCAGGTGAAGAACAGGTCTGTCGAGAAGACTCTCTGCCGAACAGGGCGAGCACAAACTCAGCACACAGTCCGTGTAATCCCAGACCCCCCTTTGTTGTTGAGTGGCAAGCCGCCGTCACCATCGCCCCCGCCATCCCCACACAATGCAGCAGGCAGACATTGAACTCGTGTAAGATGTCAATCTCCCGTCGGCCTCCTCTGTACTCCTGGTGACACGGGCACACAGCCAGACCCAGAACCTGTTCCTAATCTCCTTCCTGCGACAAACAGCGAACGAGTCCGCCCCCGCCGTCTCCTTTCGCCATCAATGAGCATCATCAGGATCATCAACAGCGGCATCATCAGCGGCATTGTAATCATCAGCAGCATCAGCATCATCAGCAGCAGCACCAGCAGCATCAGCAGCAGCATCATCAGCAGCAGCAACAGCATCATCATCAGCATCATCATCATCAGCATCAGCAGCATCATCATCAGCAGCAACATCATCAGCATCATCATCATCAGCAGCATCAGCATCATCATCAGCATCATCAGCATCAGCAGCATCATCATCAGCAGCATCATCATCATCAGCATCATCATCAGCAGCATCAGCATCATCATCATCAACATCATCAGCATCATCATCAACATCATCATCATCAGCATCATCAGCAGCATCATCGTCAGCCCCAGAGGGGTGGTGAAGGGGAAGTCACCGCCACAACAACAACAACGATGCTGCTGACGCGAGGGAGCGCAGTTTCGAAACCTCTTCGCGTGCTCCCAGATCACCGCTCACCTCGCAAATATGCAGAGACCGGTGAGGCGGGTGGTGAGGGGGGAGGGGTTGGGGGGGTGGTGAGAGGGGGTGGTGGTGGTGGTGAGGGGTGGTGGTGAGGGGGGTGGTGGTGGTGAGGAGGGGGAGGGGTGGTGAGGGGTGGTGGTGAGGGGTGGTGAGGGGGGGAGGGGTGGTGAGAGGGGGTGGTGGTGAGGGGGTGGGGTGGTGGTGAGGGGGAGGGGTGGTGGTGAGGGGGGTGGTGGTGGTGAGGGGGGGGGTGGTGGTGGTGAGGGGGGGGGAGGGGTGGTGAGGGGTGGTGGTGAGGGGTGGTGAGGGGGGGAGGGGTGGTGAGGGGGGGAGGTGGTGAGGGGGGGGTGGTGGTGGTGAGGGGGGGGGGAGGGGTGGTGAGGGGGGGGTGGTGAGGGGGGGGTGGTGAGGGGAGTGGTGGTGGTGAGGGGGGGGTGGTGGTGAGGGGTGGTGAGGGGGGGGAGGGGGTGGTGAGGGGGGGGTGGTGAGGGGGGGGGGAGGGGTGGTGAGGGGGGGGGAGGGGTGATGAGGGGGGGGAGGGGGTGGTGAGGGGTGAGGGGGAGTGGTGGTGGTGAGGGGGGGGGAGGGGTGGTGAGGGGTGGTGGTGAGGGGTGGTGAGGGGGGGAGGGGTGGTGAGGGGGGGAGGTGGTGAGGGGGGGGTGGTGGTGGTGAGGGGGGGGGAGGGGTGGTGAGGGGGGGGTGGTGAGGGGGGGGTGGTGAGGGGAGTGGTGGTGGTGAGGGGGGGGTGGTGGTGAGGGGTGGTGAGGGGGGGGAGGGGGTGGTGAGGGGGGGTGGTGAGGGGGGGGGGAGGGGTGGTGAGGGGGGGGGAGGGGTGATGAGGGGGGGGAGGGGGTGGTGAGGGGTGAGGGGGAGGGGTGGTGGTGAGGGGGGTGGTGGTCGTAATGGGAGGGGGAGGGGTGGTGAGGTGGGGGGGGAGGGGTGGTGAGGGGGGGGAGGGGTGGTGAGGGGGGGGAGGGGTGGTGAGGGGGGTGTTGAGGTGGGAGGGGTGGTAAGGGGTGGTGAGGGGGGAGAGGGGGTGGTGAGGGGGGGGAGGGGTGGTGAGGGGGGAAGGGGTGGTGGTGAGGGGTGGTGGTGAGGGGGGGAGGGGTGGTGGTGAGCGAGGTGGTGGTGAGGGGGGTGGTGGTGAGGGTTGGTGAGGGGGTAAGGGGTGGTGGTGAGGGGTGGGGGGGAGGGGTGGTGGGGGTGGTGGTGGTGGTGAGCGAGGTGGTGGTGAGGGGGTGGTGGTGTAGTGTTTAGCGCTACGCTGCGCTACGAACCTGGCCGCCTGAGTTCGATTCCCGCTCACGGACCCTGACGCTAGCGCCGCGATGATCTGAACCGCTCTTGGGCCTTACACCTGGAAAAATAAACTTAGTTTAGTTTTATATAATAGTGTCATGACAATAGAGCCTGCATGCGGTGTGAAGGGACTGGTGGCCACGGGAGGTAATGACAGGGGAGTCAGCTGTGAGTGTGAAGGGACTGGTGGCTATGGGAGGTAATGACCAGGGAATCAATTGTGAGTGTGAAGGGACTGGTGGCCACGGGAGCTAATGACAAGGTAGTCAGTTGTGAGTGTGAAGTGACTGGTGGCTACGAGAGGTAATGACAGGGGAGTCAGCTGTGAGTGCGAAGGGACTGATGGCCACTGGAGGTAATGACAGGGGAGTCAGTTGTGAGTGTGAAGGGACTGGTGGCCACGGGAGGTAATGACGGGGGAGTCAGTTGTGAGTGCGAAGGGACTGGTGGCTACAGGAGGTAATGTCAGAGGAGTCAGTTGTGAGTGTGAAGGGACTGGTGGCTATGGGAGGTAATGACAGGGGAGTCAGTTGTGAGTGTGAAGGGACTGGTGGCCACGGGAATGATCGAGAAGGTAGCGTGGTCACGTGACGGGAGAGGACGGTGGAGTGTGCCGGTGGAGCGAGCGTCCAGAGTCAGCGAGAAGGATCGAGAAGGGGGCCGTGGCCTCGTGTCGGTATAAAAGGGGGAGATGCGCTGGAGAATCGGGGCTGTTGTAGTGGGGGTCTCCGCCTGATGCCAAGTGAACGCGTCTTCAATAAAGTGCCATCTCAAGAGACGTGTGGCAAGTCGTCTTTACAGGAGCATCAGTTTATCATTGACAATGCAGTACAGCTCTTCAAATATCTTCATATGAACGATATTAATACATCTATTTATCTTCTTCTTGGTTCTTTCGGTAAAATCACGTAGAAGGGAAATAATAAAATAAAATAAACAGAATAATAAAATAATATATAATTGTTTTATTTTTTTATTTCCCTTCTACGTGACTTTACCGAAGATGAATCCCTGCAGTCACGAAAGCTTTAAATCGAAATCTATTTATCTATTTAGGCATTACGGGTAAACCCCATTATATAAAAAAAAACATATTACAAACCGGTTTGTCGTGCTGACAAAAACGTCTCGATCAATAACGCTGACGTGTTTACATTTTTATCTGAGATGTGGTTGTTATGGTAATGCAATAATTGAACTGGGCTGAGTGGGTGGGTGAGTGGATGAATGAGTGGGTGAATGGGTGTTTGAGTGGGTGGTTGAATGGGTGGGTGAGTGAGTGAAAGAGTGGATGGGTGACTGAGTGAGCGGGTTAGTGAGTGAGTAGGTGGGTGGGTTGGTGAATAAATGGGTGAGTGAAGTGGTGGTTGAATGAGATGATGTGTGAGTGAGTGCAGGAGGAGGTCACGGGGACAGACGCTGCAGGTGCCATGGGTTGACTGCTGTGCCAGGCTAGGTGCAGGAGGAGGTCACGGGACAGACCCTGCAGGTGCCATGGGTTGTCTGCTGTGCCAGGCTAGGTGCAGGAGGAGGTCACGGGGACAGACCCTGCAGGTGCCATGGGTTGTCCGACTGAGATGACTGGCAGATGCACCACTTGTGCCCCCTATTGTGCCAACTTGCTGTATTTTATCTGCCCGGCGCTCCGCTCGTTGTTGTGAGCGTCGCTTCTTTGCCCTCAGCTGTTGTTGGAGGGCGACTGCCTCCAACTGCCCAGTCGCCTGAATGTGCACCCAGCCTGGCTTACGATCCAGGATGGATCTAGTACCTGCAGACTTGTTCCTGGGGATCGGAGATCGGATCATCGCCGTTCTTTCCCTGAAAGATGGTGAAATGTGTGGCGCTGAAACTTCTGAGCGAAGGCTGCGGTAAGCCTCCTCATTTTCCGACATGGGATGTTGTAGAGAGTGGGAGGGTGCCCGACACTTTGTCTCAACCAGCTGGAACACTTCCTCTGTCAGCCAGGCTCTCTGGGGAAGTTTGGACCATGTACACAAAGCAGCCATTGCAGCTGCATGAGCCACAGTCCTAAACCTCACCCATTTCCCCTCAGCGTGAGGAGGATGGAGTGGACGATGCCAACCCCAGCTGCAAGCGATGATGCAATTCTCACTTGCAATTATCCTCAGCTAAGACCTGGCCACTGTGGGTTTGAATGAGGTTCTAGATGGACACCTACCACCGGAGTGGAAGAGTGGCAGGCGCATCTTACATATGACAAGCCGATGGTCAGTGGGCAGATCAGCTCCACGGTAGGTCCTGGTGATGAGGACACGGGCCCGCATCTGCTGTTACGTCACTATGTAGTCCAGCAGATGTGCTTCGTTTGACCCGGCGTGCACCAATGATGTTGTGTGGATGCGCTGATGCCAGAACAGCGTGTTCATATCTACAAGTTCATGCGCAGCAAAGAAGTCGAGCAGCCTCCTGCTGTTATTATTGAGCTCATGTGGCCCATGTCGTCCAATCACTCTGGCCCATGTGCCTGCATCATGACCCACTCGGGCATGGGAGTCACCCAACAAGATGACTCTATCCCGAGGGAGCGCTTTAGCCAGCACCTGGAAGAGGAGGTCATAGAAGGCATCTGACTCGTCGGCCTTGTCTGCATCCCTCCAATGCGTAAGCCACCACCACCACCACCATTCCTCACCTCTCGTTGTTGAGGAGGCGAGCCCACAGTAATCAGGGACTCGCAGCTTCCCACACCTCACCGCCACGCTCCCACGGCCCCCTTAACTATGTTGTCCAGAAGAAGAGCCACTCCCCGTTGTTGGGGTCCACAGTAGAGGCCTGTCGTCCCCTCATGGTGAATGGAGCCAGAGCCGGTCCACCAGACCTCCTGGATATTGTAGAGATCCAGGCGGTACCGGTCCACTTCCCGACAGAGAAATGGAAGCCTCTGCTCCAAAGCAAGCGTTCGAACATTCAAAGTGGCCACTCACACTAACACCCACACTCACTCACTCTAAAGTACAGGGGGAGAACATATAAACTCCACTCACTCACTCACCCACACTCTGCAGAAACGGAAAATGTAAAATTCTCCAGTGTGCGACTGTGGTCATCCAGCACATCAAGTAACTATGCAATGCCCGAGCCACAAATATGAAGGAGACGTCACAGCGATGCACTCCCCTGCTCCTGGCACGGTTATCTGGCATGACCACATGAATGTGAAATTACATACAAATCATACAAACTCCACTCACTCACTCTGTAGAACAGGGGGAGATCATACAAACTCCACTCACTCACTCTGTAGAACAGGGGGAGATCATACAAACTCCACTCACTCACTCTGTAGAACAGGGGGAGATCATACAAACTCCACTCACTCACTCTGTAGAACAGGGGGAGATCATACAAACTCCACTCACTCTACAGAACAGGGGGAGATCATACAAACTCCACTCACTCACTCACTCTGTAGAACAGGGGGAGATCTCACAAACTCCACTCACTCTGTGGAACAGGGGTAGATCATACAAACTCCACTCACTCACTCTGTAGAACAGGGATGAGATCATACAAACTCCACTCACTCACTCTGTAGAACAGGGGGAGATCATACAAACTCCACTCACTCACTCTGTAGAACAGGGGGAGATCACACAAACTCCACTCACTCACTCTGTAGAACAGGGGGAGATCATACAAACTCCACTCACTCACTCTGTAGAACAGGGGGAGATCATACAAACTCCACTCACTCTACAGAACAGGGGGAGATCATACAAACTCCACTCACTCACTCACTCTGTAGAACAGGGGGAGATCTCACAAACTCCACTCACTCTGTGGAACAGGGGTAGATCATACAAACTCCATTCACTCACTCTGTAGAACAGGGAGGAGATCATACAAACTCCACTCACTCACTCTGTAGAACAGGGGGAGATCATACAAACTCCACTCACTCTACAGAACAGGGGGAGATCATACAAACTCCACTCACTCACTCACTCTGTAGAACAGGGGGAGATCACACAAACTCCCACAGGGGCAGAACAAACTTTTCACAGAATCGGCGCATCCCAGAGTCGATCACAGGCGCTCCTTGCTGTGCTGTCAACTTCTGCGGCCCGTCAATGAATCAATGGGAGGCGGTAACGCTGGGCCCCAGGGGGTCTTCAAGTCTCCACAGGAGCGAGCTCGCATAGCTGCAAAGGTCACGGAGTAATCTTTACAAAACAACACAAAAAACGACTTCGAATCTAAATGTTTTACGAGGTAAGTCCTCACTGAGCTACGTCGCTCTTTTTCAGAAGCGACTCGGACATCACAAATAACGAATAGCTCCACGAAGTGGCTCGTCGTCATCACGCGCACATTTATCGCAGCAGACAAATCATCTCAACGCGTGATGTCCATTCTCAATGTGGAAGGAAAAAACCGGAGGACCGCGTGGGACAGAGAGACGCAGTTTCCAAATATACAGCGGGATCGAACCCACGACCTCCTGTAGACCAGCCGAGGCAGTTAACATCTCCTAGCCACCCAGATGATGGTGAGAGAGACACGCAAACTCCAAACATGCAACAGGCGTCAGGGTCGGGATCGAATCCACGACTTCCTGCGTACCAGGCGAGGCAGTTACCATCTCCTATCCACCCAGATGATGGTGAGAGAGAGAGACACGCAAACTCCAAATATGCAACAGGCGTCAGGGTCGGGATCGAACCCACGACCTCCTGTACACCAGGCGAGGCAGTTAAGCCATCCTGATGCATCATCGCTCGGCCAGTGATTTGAGTGATTGGTTCACGTCTTTGATAGCCGCGTTGTGTTTGCGTGCAAACCGGTGGTGACGGCACGTGGCACGATTGCACCTGTGAAGGCCGGCACGGCACACGAGGGGGGTGGGTGGCCAACACCACGCCCAGCCGACTTTGTCTTCTCGGCGGCGATGTTTACGCACCGCACCAGGTACCCATTTGAGGCTGAGTCGACCTAGGAGAGGCCCAGAACCGGTTCAGATAATCGTCACCCGTGGTGTTGGCCGTGAGCGGGAATCGAACTCGGCTCGCCGGGTTCGTAGCGCAGTGCTGCGCTAAGGGGTCATCCATTGAGTCCGTTACGCGTGGAGGGTGGAGGGGGGTTAACACAATGCGTTCGTATTCTTAGGTTTTTTCGGTAAAGTCACGTAAGTAAAATTAAATAAAAATCAATTTTTTTTATTTTATTTTACTTTTATTAATTTTAATGTTTTACCTACGTGACTTTACCGGAAAAAACCTAAGAATATTCATCCTTGCAGTCACGAAAGCTTCACATCTAGAAACAATGCGTTCGCTTGCGTCCTGGGGGTCTACTGACAATGTACGCATAGGAAGCGTGGGGGGGGGGTGGTGAAACCTCGCTAACAATTTGTCTACATCGGCCTTTAAGTGAGCCACAGTTCAGTTCCTCCAGCCGTCAGACAAGAAGTGGCACTGTGGGAGAGGCGCCACTCGCATGCCGCCGTGCCCCTGACTGCAGCTACCACGCAAGCTCAGAAGGGAGTCTCACACGCGCGCGGTCTGGCGGTCTGCCCCATGGATGGTGGCTACACATCCTGCAAGAACCGCACACTGACACTGGCTCTCAAGGGTTTAGCTGCCGTGGTGATCTCTGTCTGTGCTGCTGCTGCTGCTACTGTCACAGCAGATTTCGATTTAACGCTTTCGTGACTGCAGGGATTCATCTTCTTGGTTATTTCGGTAAAGTCACGTAGAAGGAAAATAATAAAGTAATAAAAATACAACATTTATTTTATAATGTTTTATTTTTATTATTTTATTATTTTCCTTCTACGTGACTTTACCGAAAGAACCAAGAAGATGTAACAGCAGATGTTCAGTCAACGCACTTGATATAGAGACGAGTTCGCCGAGTTTTAAGATCATAATCGACGTGTTTTGACTAACCAGTCAGGATGGATTACACGGTCAAGTATAACTGTTTGTACAAAGCTGTGTAAATCGAGGCCGATATTTAAATCTGCGTGGATTAAATATCGGCCGTTCTATACGATTCTGGAGGTGGGGGGGGGTAAAAAGTCCACGGGCGGGACTCGAAACTCAATAAATCTCGGAGCAAACCTGGCAAAGCAGTTGCGAGTAGCAACATCATCAACACCAGCAGCTCACATCACCACACGCCTAGCCAAAGAGAAGCAGTTCCAGCCATCGCATTAGGGGCGAGTTGATTAAACGTTTGACCAAATCTAACGCGCTGATTTTTAAGTTGATAATTTTGTATGGCCCGCGAATGATGTTACAAATATCCAAATGGCCCTTGGCAGAAAAAAGGTTCTCCAGCCCTGATCTAGATGGATGGCCCCTAACCACTGCGCCACCACTCCTCACAGAGAACACAAGGACATAGACCCCCTCCTCCCCGTGTCGCCTTTCACAGACTGTTGGGACAAGTGCTGCTGTTAGCGAGTGGCACCGATGACGACCGGCACGCGACACAAAAGGGGGGTGGGTAGCCAACACCACAGACCTCGCGGCCGCCTTTGTCTCCCCTAGCAGCGAGGTTTACTGCACACTCGCACCAGCTGCGGTTACTCACTGCAGGCTGAGTCGCGACCTAAGGCTACACACACACACCACAGACACAACAACAACAACCGCCATTCGCCACTAAGTGGCGGTGACGTCACCACGACGCTTGTGCCAGGCCATGTGCACCTTGAGGCCACGTGAAGTGTCGAACGCCCGCTGGCAGGAGGTCACGGGGCAGACCCAGCAGGTGCCACGGGTCGACTGACCGAGATGACCGAGATGACTGGCTGATGCACCACCTGTGCCCCCTACTGTACCAACTTGCTGTGCTTTAGCCACCCGGCGCTCCGCTCGTTGTTGTGAGCGTCGCTCCTCCGCCCTCCGTTGTTGTTGGAGGGCGACTGCCTCCAACTGCCCAGTAGCGTCCTTCACGATCCTCCTTCACTGAGGCCGATCTTGACACCGCTGGTACCAGTCATTGGCAAGTCCACTCAGCTCCACATCCTCCTGTACCACATCACTCCATCTCTTCTCTAGCCCGTGCCGCGCCCGTTTAGCCCCCTCGATCCGGCCGAACAAAAGCTGTTTAGGCATGCGGTGGCTGGGCATGCGGGCTACATGACCCAGCCAACGCAGCCTTGCCTGCCGGAGGAGCTCACAGACACACACACAGACACACACACACACAGACACATAGACACAGACACACACACAGACACACACACATAGACAGACACAGACACACACACAGACACACACACAGACACACACCCACAGACACACACACGCAGACACACACACCGACACACACACAGACACACACTGCCACACGCGATGTCATTGACGGACTGCATGCGATTAAAATGCCAACCTGGAGCCTCGATTGTTGAGCTCGGGGCTCGCATTCCTTCCCGCGAGTGTCGCTTCTCGGCACGCTCCCACGCCTGCCTAACACGGCGGGGATTTCCCGACTTCACCTGAGCTGTGGGGTCACCATCCACACTCACCCCAACAAGTAGCTGTGACAGGAGTGATGGCAATCAGAATGATCATTCCTCGGTTTACGAATGGGGATGCGTTCTTCAGGAGAGCTCGGTTATAACGAGATCTTGTGAATCGGTCTACTGCGTGCACCTTTACATCATCCGCACCTAGTTTACACAACAAAGGCTCATTCCTAGCAGCGTGCTTCAGCCGAACCGAACCTCACAATAATAATATCCAGGGCCCACCTTGGCTCCTCCCACCCTCAACCAGTATATATACTTAAACTGTTTCTTGGAATTTCTCTCACTTGATACAGCTATCGTGCTGTGACTGCTCCACCTGAAGACGGAAGCATGTGTTGCCTCCGAAACGTCGTGATTTTTATTTTTATTTTACTTTTATTAATTTTATTTTTTTACCTACATGACTTTACCGAAAAAATCCTAAGAATATGAATCGGAAACGACTTTTCCCATTCATTTAATAATAATAAAAAATGAGCGATACGATTCGGTGCTGTCATTACAACTCTAACTCCGAGCCGACAAACACGCAGTAGACCCCCATCGATTCCCCCCCCCCCACAAATAACTTGAATATGAAAACGATTGAATCATTACGAATTAATGTCGAACGCAAAATAATTCACCTTTCTGTTAGGGAACTCACGAAACACATCCCGCGGCGCGCTATCGCGAGCGGAGCGGCGATGTGGAGGCGCTACCACTGGAGGGACACCGTGAGGCTGTTTCAGGAGGAATCTGAAGAGCTATGAAGCTCTTCGTCACCGGGGTGGCTTCTCGTGGCGATAATCCTCGTCGCGCGTTTGACGGAGTGGAACATTTGCCCCGGGTCACGAAAACCGGTTTGGAAAAACCGACCCACTCACTCACCCATCTACCCACTCACTCACTCACCCACTCACTCATTCACTCACTCACTTACTCACTCACTCACTCACCCACTCATCCACTCACCAACCCACCCACCCACCCACTCACTTACTCACTCACCCACCCACCCACTCCCCCACTCACCCACCCACCCACTCACCCACTCACCCACTCCCCCACTCACCCACCCACCCACTCCCCCACTCACCAACCCACCCACCCACTCCCCCACCCACCCACTCACCCACCCACCCACTCCCCCACTCACCCACCCACCCACTCCCCCACTCACGCACCCACCCACTCCCCCACTCACCCACCCACCCACCCACCCACCAACCCACCCACCCACTCACCCACCCACCCACTCCCCCACTCACGCACCCACCCACTCCCCCACTCACCCACCCACCCACCCACCAACCCACCCACCCACTCACCCACCCACCCACTCCCCCACTCACCCACTCACTCATCCACCAACCCACCCACCCACTCCCCCACCCACCCACTCACCCACCCACCCACCCACCAACCCACTCACCCACCCACCCACTCCCCCACTCACCCACCCACCCACTCCCCCACTCACCCACCCACCCACTCTCCCACTCACGCACCCACCCACTCCCCCACTCACCCACCCACCAACCCACCCACCCACCCACTCACCCACCCACCCACCCACTCCCCCACTCACCCACTCACTCATCCATCCACCCACCCACTCACCCACCCACTTACTCACCCACTCAACCACCCACTCACCCACTCACTCACTCACCCACTATCTCTCTCTGTCTTGTAGTGCCAATATGGCTCAAGTGAGTGAGTGGACACATCGTGTCTGGCACCGATCTCTCTCTCTCTCGATGTCGCCGTTAAGCCATTCTCCGCTCGAGTCTTCCTTTCCTTCTCGCTCCCTTACATTTCTCCAACCAACACACTTTTCATTTTCCTGTTGTTGTTGTTGTTGTTGCTGTTGTTGTTGTTGCTGTTCGTTTGTTTCCCAATAGTGGCAGCCTCCTTCTCACCACTGCCCGCATCGTCAGCTCTTCTGCTGCGTGCAACTTTTCAGCGCCAGGTCAAATCAACAAATGCGCCGTCATATTCTTAAGTTTTTTCGGTAAAATAAAAATAAAATAAAAATCACGACGTTTCGGAGGCAACACAAGCCTCCGAAACGTCGTGATTTTTATTTTATTTTTATTTTACTTTTGTTAATTTTAATTTTTTACCTACGTGACTTTACCGAAAAAACCTAAGAATATGAATCCTTGCCGTCACGAAAGCTTCAAATCTAAATGAGCCGTCGCCCTGGTGAGCACCGCCCTGCGTGTGTTTCCCAGGTGCGGTGCAGTGCACATCGCCCCTGTGGAGACAAAGGCGAGACGGCGTGCTTGGTGCTGGTCTCCCACCCACCCCCCTCGTGTGGGGAGATGTTAACCACCTCGCCTCCTGTACGGGAGGTCGTGGGTTCGATCCCAACCCTGACGCCTCGAGATTTGGAGTTTGCGTGTCTCTGTCCCGTGATCGTGTGGATGAAACATTTATAAACTTCACGCTTTTAGAGCAGGGCTGGGGAACATTTCTTTTGCCATTTGGATATTTGTAACATCATTCGCGGGCCATACAAAATCATCAACTTAAAAATCAGCCCGTTATATTTGGTCAAACATTTAATTAACGCGCCCCTAATGCGATGGCTGGAACTGCTTCTCTTTGGTGAGGCGTGTGGTGATGTTAGCTGCTGGTGTTGATGATGATGATGTTGCTGCTACTCGCAACTGCTTTGCCAGGTTTGCTCCGAGATTTATTGAATTTCGAGTCCCGCCTGTGGTGGCCTTGGCAGGGCCACACACAATGATTTCTGGGGCCTCATACGAGCCCCGCGGGCCGGACATTCCCACGCCTGCAGTCTGGAGTCTGTGGCCGCTATAAATGTCCACGTGGTCATTCTAGATTTGAAGCTTTCGTGATTGCAAGGATTCATTTTCTTAGGTTTTTCGGTAAAGTCACGTAGGTAAAAATTTAAATTAATAAAAGTAAAATAAAAATAAAATAAAAATCACGACGTTTCGGAGGCAACACAAGTCTCCGTCATCAGGTGGGACCGTCACAGCCAAATTTGCTGTATCAAGTGAGGCAAAAATTCCAAGATACAAGTTCTTAAATACAAGTTAAGGGGGGGAGGAGGGGGGGAGGAGCTTATCTGAGTGTGGTAGCCAATGAATGGAACGTATTGGGGGGGAGGGCGGGGCTAACAGAGAACAACATGTGCACATGCTAAAGGTACACATGCTAGAAGAGAGCGAGCGGCACATGTTGCTTAAGTTGAAAGTGTGCCACAGTTGCCGGCCTTCATAGCCCCTGCTGCTGCTACTCGCTCGCTCCGAACAGCACTTGCCCCAACAGCGTGCTACAGGCGAGGGGAAGGACCTCTCTGTCTGTCTTGTTCGAACGCTGGGGAGCTGGAAAAGCCCCTCTCTGTACCAGCGTGGACGGCACCCTCGTGGTGTTCACCTTCTGAACTGCTCGCTTGTCACCGTGGCGTGCGCGATGACCACCACCACCACAATCACAACCACTACAACCACCACCACAACCACCATCACCACCACCACAATCACAACCACAATCACAACCACCACCACAACCACCACCACCACAACCACCACCACAACCACCACAACCACCACCACGTGACTTTTCTTTCGTGTTGTGCGCGGTGCGTTTAGCGCCACAGCGCGTGCATTCATAGCGTTTGTTTGTTTGCTGGTGACTTTGTGTGTTTCATGTCCAGTGCTGTTGCTGTTGGCGGCAATAAAAGTTGTTTAAAAGTCAAAGTCTGTCACCAACACAACTCCACTCACGGCGCCTGTCAAAGACGCCGTGACGCCGTTCGGCAGGAGCTGCCCGCTGCCTGCCCAACTGGCGATTCAAGTCAAACATTTGTCTGTACAGCGCCTTGGTAAAGGCGTTGTGCCGGGAACTAAAACTATGGGGCCGTCCATAAATGACGTCACGCACCTGGGGGGAGGTGGGGCCAGACATTTGTGACGATGTGTGACGAGGTGGGGGGGTTTGGGAAATGTGACGTCACATCAAAATGCGCAACTTTAAATAAATAGAGACAACACGTTCTACTTAATTTAATTGATGTTGTAGGAGAAAACATTTATTAAAAGTCTGAGTGCAGCGCCACATTAAATACGCACGACAATGACAATAGTTTAAAGGTGAGTGAAATCGTGGGTGAGTGAGATGGTGGGTGAGCAAGTGAGTGCGTGAGTGAGATGGTGGGTGATTGAGTGAGTGGGTGAGTGAGATGGTGGGTGATTGAGTGAGTGGATGGGTGGGCGAGTGGTTGAGTGAGATTGTGGGTGAGTAGTTGGGTGAGTGAGTAGGTGAGTGAGATGGTGGGTGACTGATTGAGTGGATGGGTGGGCGAGTGGGTGAGTGAGATTGTGGGTGAGTGGTTGGGTGAGTGAGTAGGTGAGTGAAATGGTGGGTGATTGAGATGGTGGGTGATTGATTGAGTGGATGGGTGGGCGAGTGGTTGATCGAGTGGGTGTGTGAGTTTGCAAGTGAGTCAAGTCGCGTGTTTTATGTAACCATGGTGAAAATTAATTCGAGACGCTAGCATAAAAGTCAAATTCGCAAGGGTCATCGAAATGACTTTTAGTGCAAAAACAAGTTAAAACTAAAGCCAAACACTTTTTTATTTACCAAGTAATCCCCTCTGAGCTATGGAGCTCTGTTTTAGAAGCCAACATACACGACTTTATAGTGCAATACACTACACTATACACTACACTATACACTACACTATACACTACACTATACACTACACAATACACTACACTATACAGTACACTATACACTACACTACACACTACACTATACACGACACACTACACTATTATAGACCACACAATAAACGAACTAAATAATTTTATCCTACCAGGTAAGCCCCACTGGGTTTATGTCGCATTTTTTTCAGAATCGACTTGCCCGCAAATGATAGCTCAACGAAGAGGCTTGTGGCCACGTGGACATTGATAGCAGCAGCAGCAGCCAAACAATCTGAACTTGTGATGTGGATTCTCCTCTACATGTGGAGGGAATCACCGGAGAAACATCCACGCGACCACCAAACACATATACAGCAGGATCGAAACCCACGACCTCCTGTACACCAGGCGAGGCAGTCAACATCCCTTAGCCACCCAGATGATTGTGAGAGAGAGAGAGACGCAGACTCCACATATACAGCAATTGGCATCGCCAGGGTCGGGATCGAACCACGAACTCCTGTACACCAGGCGAGGCAGTCAACATCCCTTAGCCACCCAGATGATGGTGAGAGAGAGAGACACGCAAACTCCAAATATGCAGCGGCGGACATCGTTCAGGGGTCGGGATCGAACCCACGACCTCCTGCATACAGGGCGAGGGAGGTAACATTTCATCGCCCCTGCGTCACGTGGTGAGAGACACTGCGAGCATGGATTATGGTCGTGGTCCTGGTTGCGTGAGATGCCCCCAATCGAAAGCAGGAACTGAACCCCGTGCACCCGGAGGTGTAACCCTTGACTGCAGTGGAGTTAGTGTGCGTGACCGCCTCACTTACCCACTCACTCACCCGCTCACCTACTCACTCACCCGCTCACTCACCCACTCACCTACTCACTCACCTACTCACTCACCCACTCACCTACTCACTCACCCACTCACCTACTCACTCACCTACTCACTCACCCACTCACCTACTCACTCACCCACTCACCTACGCACTCACCTACTCACTCATCTACTCACCTACTCACTCACTCACCTACTCACTCACCTAAAAACCCTCTCACCCGCTCACTCACCTATGCACTCACCTACTCACCCGCTCACTTACCCACTCACATCCTCACTCACGCACCCGCTCACTCACTCACCTACCCACCCACTTACTCACCTACTCACTCACCCACTCACCTACTCACTCACCTAAAAACCCACTCACCCGCACACTCACCTATTCACTGACCTACTCACCCGCTCACTTACCCACTCACATTCTCACTCACGCACCCGCTCACTCACTCACCTACTCACCCGCTCACCTGACTCACATAGTCACCCGCTCACTCACTCACCTATTCCCTCACCATCTCACTCATCCACTCAATCTCTACGAGTGTCTGTGTCTCTAGAGTATCTATGCAGCTCTGTGTATGTCTATGTGTCTGTATGTCTATGTATAGCTACCGCTTGAGATATAGAGGAGGGGGAGAGAAAGGGGGAGGGGGAGAGACGTGGGGGGTAATCCCCTATCGAGAAAGAGGAAGACGAGGCGAGTTTAGTTTTGAGTCACTCGGGCTCACGACGCAGTGTTTACAACGCATAAATAGACACAGACACACACAGAGACACAGATACACACACAGAGACACAGCGACATACACAGAGACACACTCACAGCCACTCACAGAGATACTCACAGAGACACACTCACAGACACTCACAGAGACACAGACATACTCACAGACACACACAGACACTCACAGACACATAGACACTCACAGAGACACAGAGACACAGACACACAGAGACAGAGACACACACAGAGACGCTCACAGACACAATCACAGACACACACACAGACACACTCACAGACACACACAGACACATTCACAGAGACACAGAGACACTCACAGAGACACTTACACAGGCAGACACACACAGATAAACAGAGACACACATACACACATACACTGACACACACACTGACACACACACCGACACACACACGCACAGAGGCAAAGACGGAAGAGAGAGAGAGAAGAGGAAGGCGCAGTGAGACCGAGACGTAGGGGGGGTGGGGGTAGCAAGGTGAGAAGAGAGGGCAGAGAGAGAGACCCTGAGACCACTGCTGCTGCTGCTACTGCTGCTGGTGGTGGTGCTGCTGCTGCTCCTGAATGTCGTAGCAGCGGAGACGACGACGACGATGGCGTGGAGAGTGGCACTCGCTGGTGAGTGACACCTCGGGGACTGTGCGTGACACGTGCGTTTGTGTGACGTGCGTGTGTGTGCGTGCGTGTGTGTGTGACGGAAAGATCTGGGCAAAGTCCCATCGGTGAGCTCCTCCGGCAGGCAAGGCTGCGTTGGCTGCATGCCCAGCCACCGCATGCCTAAACAGCTTTTGTTCGGCCGGATCGAGGGGGCTAAACGGGCGCGGCACGGGCTAGAGAAGAGATGGAGTGATGTGGTACAGGAGGACGTGGAGCTGAGTGGACTTGCCGATGACTGGTACCAGCGGTGTCAAGATCGGCCTCTGTGGAGGAGGCTCGTGAAGGATGCTGCTACTGGGCAGTTGGAGGCAGTCACCCTCCAACAACAACGGAGGGCGGAGGAGCGACGCTCACAACAACGAGCGGAGCGCTGGCACAGTAGAGGGCACAGGTGGTGCATCTGCCAGTCATCTCAGTCAGCCAACCCATGGCACCTGCAGGGTCTGTCCCGTGACCTCTCATCTGAGAGGTGCACCTAGCCTGGCACAAACGTTGTGGTGACATCACCGCCACTTAGTGGCGAATGGCGGTTGTTGTTGTTTTGGTGACACGTGTCTCTGTGCGCGTGTCTGTTCGAGACACGCGCACAGAGACAATCCTAACGGGGTGGACCGCCACCTCGTGGTGGCTGTGTGCAGTCAATCTCTTTCACTCATCTCGGAGGGGGGCCGCAATCCGAAGAGCTACTAAGCTCTTTATCCATAATAGTGAGGAGGATTTCTCCACAACTCTGGGCTGGTTGTTGTTGTAATTACTGGCGAAACGTCACAATACTCGAATTGTAAATGTATAGTGTAGTGTATAGTGTAGTGTATAGTGTAGTGTATAGTGTAGTATACTAGTACAACACTAGTGTATAGTGTAGTGTATAGTGTAGTGTATAGTGTAGTGTAGTGCCGTGTGGGTACTTTCCAGACTGTACACCATGCAACAATTATAAAAATACACTTTTGTGTTTTCTTGGGGGGGGGGGGGGAGCTCAATAATGCAGAGATTTTTTGCACGGCAAGTGAGCTGTGACGTCACATCTGTCACGTGACCCGCGCGTGTGGAAGCGTAACCCATTGTAGTGTAGTGGTTAGTGCGCTGTGTGTGTGTGGGGGGAGCGGTGGTGTAGCGGTTAGCGCTACGCCGCGCTACGCCGCGCTACGAACCCGGCGACCCGAGTTCGATTCCCGCTCACGGCCACCACTGGTGACGATTATTTCAACCGCTCCTGGGCCGCCCCTAGGTCGACTCAGCCTCAAACGAGTAACTGTTGTGGTGTGAACATCGCCACCGGAGAGACAAAGGCGGCCGGGTGTGGTGAATCCAAGCCCCGGGCGCAGCCGGGTAGTACAGCTAGTTGGGTTATATAGACCGAGGTCCATATATCATCACTCTCCGTCCTCTGCGTAGCGAGATGTCATCTTCCTCGCCTCGTATGCAGGAGGTTGTAGGTTCGATCGTGACCCTGACAATTCTTGTTGTTAATTTTGTATTTTCGCGTCTTTCTCTCTCTCCACGTGGCCGCGTGGACTTCGTCTCCGGTTCCTCCGGTTTTATCCCCCCCCCCCCAAAATTTAGAATCAACATCACACCTTTAGCGTAGTTGGCTGCTGCTGTATATTTCCACACGATGAGCATAAAGCCACTTCGTTGCGCAATCATTTGTGACCAGGTCGCTTCTGAAATAAACTACTTTAAAAACAGTTTAACACGTAGGCTTTCGCGACCAATATTATTCATAATCAACGTTTTTGGGTTTAGATCGCGTTATTTATAAATGTGCCGTAACCCTCCACCACCCGACACGGCCAATCAGTAAAAAAGTGTCACGTTGACAAAAGACAAATAGTTCACTGCTTTAGCCCACCGGTGTGTTGAAGCGTGAAACCACAACATTTACAATTTGAGTACGACGTTTCGCTGGTAATTGCATCCAGCATCAGCGAGACGTCGTACTCAAATTGTAAATGTTGTGGTTTCACGCTTCAACACACCGGTGGGCTAAAGCAGTGAACTATTTGTCTTTTGTCAACGTGACACTTTTTTACTGATTGGCCGTGTCGGGTGGTGGAGGGTTACGACACATTTATAAATAACGCGATCTAAACCCAAAAACGTTGATTACTTTAAAAAGTTTTTTTTAAAGCAACGGTTTTATTAACAACTTCGTTTAACTCGCGGTCGAGAAGTTCGTTAATGGCGCCCGAGGCACGTGGCGCCTGCTTCGTGTGCGAGCCGATTCCACAGTTTAGGGACCGCGGCGTTTTGACCAACACACAAATATATATAAATACAAAATGTCAATTGCTTTAAAGTAGCGAATTAATTGATTAATTGATGTCGATTTTGCTACAGGCATGCACTGTCACCGGATCTGAGTCCGCGTGCGAAATTTGGAATTGATTGGACAATGGGAAGTTGACTAAATGTTGATGACAAGATTTGACCACGACAAACAAGTGCAGTAAAAGCGTTGAAAAAGAGCTACACAACTCAGTGGGCTTTAGCTGGCAAATACAATAACGTAGTTTATTGTTGTGTAGTGTATAGTATAGTGTATAGTAGTGTATAGTATTGTAGTGTGTAGTAGTATTTATGTGTATAGTATTGTAGTGTGTAGTAGTGTGTATGTGTATAGTATTGTAGTGTGTAGTAGTATTTATGTGTATAGTATTGTAGTTCAAGTTCATGTATTAGGTATAGCCCTGTGAGCCATTCGGCTCTTGAATCGGGTGCAACCGCAACAAACAAAAAAACATCAACAAAAAACATCTTAAAGTGAATATGTGACTATGTGTATAGTATTGTAGTGTATGTTGAACTTCTTTTGCATCGTATGTGGCCATTCATTCACCCACTCGTTCATTCACGTATTCACTCAACCACTCACCAAACGCACTATCCATTCGCCCACACACCCACCCGCTCAATCACCGACTCACCCCCACCCAAACAGGGCTCATTCCCTCACTCACCCACTCACTCACCGCCTACCCGTACACTCACTCACGTATTCACTCACCGCCCACTCATTCCCTCACTCACCCACTCACTCACCGCCCACTCGTTCACTCACGTATTCACTCACCAAACGCACTACTCATTCACCCGCTTATCCACTCGCTCATTCACTCACCCACCTACCCACTCAGCCACCTTCTCACCCACTCATTCACTCACCCACTCACTCACCGCCTACCCGTACACTCACTGACGTACTCACTCACCAAACGCACTACTCATTCACCCGCGTATCCACTCGCTCATTGACTCACCCTCTAACTCACCTGCTCACTCCCTCATCAAACTCACCCCTCGGCTCTCTTGCCATCGCTCAGCTGGGTCAACGTGGCCTAATTCTAGATTTGAAGCTTTCGTGACTGCAATGATTCATACTCTTAGTTCTTTCGGTAAAGTCACGTAGGTAAAATTTTTAATTAAAATTCATAAAAATAAAACAATAAAATCACGACGTTTCGGAGGCAACACAAGTCTCCATCATCAGGTGGGACCGTCACAGCCAGACTTGCTGCATCAGCAGCAAATCTGGCTGTCATCAAGTGATGCAGCAAATCTGGCTGTGACGGTCCCACCTGATGACGGAGACTTGTGTTGCCTCCGAAACGTCGTGATTTTATTGTTTTATTTTTATTAATTTTAATTACATTTTTTACCTACACGGTGACTTTACCGAAAGAACTAAGAGTATCAACGTGGCCTGTTGCTCGTGCGTCTTCCCAGCAGAGGTCGCAACCGGGTACCCGATACCCGTACCCTACCCGATACCCGGCTACCCGTACCCGGCCGGGTACGGGTAGCCGGGTATCGGGTAGCCATTTGCGATCCTGGTGCGGCCGGGTACGGGTAGGCCGTGAGTCACCGGTGAGTCACCGTTTGTCACTCATTTGCGATCCTGGTGCGGCCGGGTACAGCCGCACCAGGGTCGGGTAATCAAAACCCGTTTGCGACCTCTGCTTCCCAGTGCTCGCTCTGCAGGTCTCTGCGGTCCTGGCTGACACTGAAGATGTCGAGGGCGACCTGGGATCGTCCGTGCGCCTGCCCTGCCACTTTGATCGAACCAAGGACGTCGCTGCGATCAGCGTGCAGTGGAAATTGCTTCTAGATGGTGACGAATTCCAGGTAAAAGCAACAGCAGCAACAGCAGCGATGTGAGATGTCATCTCCCTCGCCTGGTGTGCAGGAGGCGGTGGGTTCGATCCCGACCCTGACGCTTCTTGTATATCTTCTTGGTTCTTTCGGTAAAGTCACGTAGAAGGGAAGTAATAACATAATAAAAATTAAACATAATAAAATAATTCTCACGACGTTTCGGCCACAACGCAAGCAGCCGTCCTCAGGTGAAGAAACTGCTGCTTGCGTTGTGGCCGAAACGTCGTGAGAATTGTATTTTATTCTGTTTTATATTTATTATTTTATTATTTCCCTTCTACGTGACTTCACCGAAAGAACCAAGAAGATGAATCCCTGCAGTCACGAAAGCTTTAAATCGCTTCTTGTATATTTGGAGTTTGCGTGTCTCTCTCTCCCCGTGGTCGCGTAGCTTATCTCTGGGTCACTCGGTTTTTTTTCCCCTCCACTGTTTTAGAATCGACATCCGTAGGCATTCATAATAAAGGTTTTTTTGGGTTAGATCGCGTTATTTATCAATGTGGAAGATTTGGTCCCCCCCCCCCAGAAAAAAAAATCTAAATTTGAAAACGAATTTCCTGCCTAAAATATAAAAAAGAATCACTAGCACATGGGATGGACTTTTCATTTATGTTGTACAATAATGTCTAATAGTGTATTGTATTACATTGCTCTGTTTTTATTTAATTTTACCATTTCTTGTTTCGTTGTATGTAATGGCAGAGATTAGGGATTAATAAAGTACAACCATAACCACAATAATACAAACAGAAATCTATGCGTTGTTATATGAAGACAAGTCCAGATATTGTGGCCACGGTTTAGCAAATTGTTGTTTTTATTTACATAGCATGGGCAATTATTATTTTTAAATATTTTTGAGAGCAATATATTGGGGGGGACATTTTGAGCATATTTGAATATTGTAATTAAATAATATAATTACGGCCTTGCTGTGTTTATACATTATATATATGGATGGGTTCATGGACAAATTTTGATGGTAGCCCGAAGGTTTGCAGAGTACCTTGGTCTCTGCAAAAGCAATATTGTGTGAACCGTGTACGAATGTACAGAGCTGGCAATCAACGCTTTGTGCAATTGGCAGGAGGATTTCTCCACAACTCTGAGTTTTTGCCTGGTGATGGTGGTTGTTGTTGCTGTTGTAATTACCGGCGAAACGTCACGGCTCTTGAATTTCGATTTAAAGCTTTCGTGACTGCAGGGATTCATATTCTTGGTTCATTCGGTAAAGTCACGTAGAAGGGAAATAATAAAATAAAACAATAAAATTCTCACGATGTTTCGATTGCAACACAAGCAATCATCATCAGGTGTGAAAACCACAGCAAGAACATTTTTTAAAAAGTGGCGTTTTTTTCTTCTGAATTTTAATTGTAAATGTTGGAGTGGATGCGAGTCAGTGACTGCTTTAGTGTTAAAATATGGTGCTGTATTTTTAGGATAGTGTGTTTATAATATCATTTTATGTAGATATTCACATTTATTTAATATTTTTCCTCTGCAGTTTTTATTGAAAATGCAATATTTGACTTCTCAAAAACCTGATGTGATAGACAAAAACTGACGCCAGATTTGAAAATCAGCACCCCAAAATTACCTTAAAACCGTTGGAATACCTTATGCCAGAAAAAGTGTGTTGACCAGTGTTACAATCAATGTCCTCTGTGTGTCGTTGTCCTCTCCTCCCTTGTTGATCCCATTTTAAAGATCCTCTACTATCACAACAGGCTGAAGCGCAAAACGGACCGCGTGATTTGGGAAGGCGATCTGAGCGCGGGAGAAGCGGGCATCAAACTCATCGAGCTGAAACATGACGACGAAGGCTCGTACACCTGTGAAGTGATTGACATGGCGGAGAACAAACAGCACAAGGCCACCTTTCGCCTGACAATCCGTGAGCCGGGCAGCAACGTCCAGCAATCAGGTACCAAACTTACCGAGGGTCACGTTTGAAAAGTTCCCGGGAAGTGTTTTGAATGCAAAATTATTAATATTTTATAGCATAGAACGTAACTTGCATGGTAAATGTATTGAATGTAGCACACAATATACTGTATCCGTGTACAGCAGAGGTCGCAACCGGGTACCCGATACCCGTACTCTACCCGATACCCGGCCGGGTACGGGTACGGGTAAGGAATCAAAACCCGTTTGCGACCTCTGGTGTACAGTATGGAGAATAGAGGGAGACATGAGTGAGACGAGACAGAGACGAGAGGGAGAGACGAGAGGGAGACGTGGGAGAGAGACACCAGCAGCATCATCGCGAGCAGCGCAGTTGCGACACCGTGCGGGAATCTTGCGGTCGACTGCGTGTGTCCGAGTTGCCACGAGGTCGCGCGATCCGCGTCAAGCTGTAGACCCCGATGGTGGTTTCTTATTCCTGTTGTTGCACCGTGTACAACAACAACAGGCCTCGCTTTGTAAGACGCCGCCCTGAGTCAATTGACGCGTTCACATTGACGCTCTTTGAGCCCCGTTGAAAGTGAGTGGCAAGCAGCCACTCCGCTCCTCCTCACGTTTTGTGTCTCTTTGTTGTTTGCAGATCCGCCGGCTGTCCCTGCAAACCAAAGATCGGAAGCAGGTAAACTTCGATGGAGAGGTCGCCTCCTCTTCTCGTTTGCTCCTCTGTGTGTCTGTGTGTGTGGTGTGTATTCGGCAGGTCATAGCATCGATGTTGAACTTTTACACCATTGGAACCTCATTTGCCAGTAAAAAAATATGATAATTGGTTTTTTACCCTTCTATCTGGCAACAAAACTGACACCTTTTTTTACAAGGAGTCATGTTTGCATAGACCACAATACCTGCAGTCATAATGCAAACAAAAAACACAACTATGATAATGTGCACTGTCCTTGAAGTTGATTGGTCCACACGCCTTTTGGCGTCATCCGGTCCAACCCATGTGAGACTAGGCTCTAAGGAAAGCTGTCTCGGGTGTGGACCAATCAACTTCAAGGACAGTGCATACATTATCAGAGTTATGTTTTTTGTTAGCATTATGACTGCAGGTATTGTGGTCTATGCAAACATGACTCCTTGTAAAAAAAGGTGTCAGTTTTGTTGCCAGATAGAAGGGTAAAATACCAATTATCGATGTTGAACTTCCTTCGCGCGGTAATCTGCAGTGGCAGCAGGGGGGGTAAGGACAAGAAGCAGTTCTCCAGAAAAGAGAGCGCTTCAATCTAGATGATGATGTAAAAGTGCATACACAGCTAGGCCTCGGCAAGGTAAGGTCATTTACCCTTTTTACCGGGTAAAAGGGTAAAGGTGTCGACATGCCAAGGGGTAAGGGTAAAGGGTAAGGTAAAGGTAGGCTCGTTGTTTTTACACTTTTACCTTACCTGCTAAAGGGTATAAGGTAGGGTAGAGGGATTGTATTGTGGTAAGGGTAAAAGGTAGGGTAAAGGTAGGCTCGTTGTTTTTACACTTTTACCTTACCTTGCCGAGGCCTATACACAGCTCCCAGCGGCTTCTTAACATCGCAACGGAAGAAGCGTTCCAGACCAGTGTGAAAGCGCGCGGTGCGGTTGACCCCACGATGTCAAACACGCGACCCGCCGAGGTTAAAGGAGGACCGCTCAGACGACTTTCTCGCTCGTGTGTGACGTGTGTGACGTGTGTGACCGTGAGTGTCCATGCACGCACTGTAGTACAGAGTTAGACTGATGGCCTTAATCTAAGTTGTCTTGTGGTTGTTGTTGTTGTTTGACTTGCATCCCACTGGGATTTTTGCACACAGCGTTGGTGTGCGGTGCTTTTTCTGCAATATGTTGCTGTCTTTTCTTGGATTTTCTGTTTGCACTCGGTCACATATTCACTTTAAGATGTTTTCTTGTTCATGTTTTAGTTTTTTTGTTTGTTGCGGTTGCAACCGATTCAAGAGCCGAATGGCTCACAGGGCTATACCTAATAAATGAAACTTGAACTTGATGCCTCGTTGTCCCGTGTCTCGCAGAGGTAAGCAGCGGAATGAATGTCGCCACCATCATCGCCGTCTCCTCGCTCTGCGTGATCCTCGTTATCGGCAGTCTGGTCTACGCCAAGTGGAGGACCAACAAAACGAGGGCGTTGGCGGCGAGCTACAAGGCCATGAATCTGGGTGACCACGGCCAGGGTCGGGGTCCGAACGCCCCGTGCGGGGACGGTGGCGGTCGACCGCTCGTGACCATCACCGTCATGGACGGGAGCTACGGCGGCTCCCAGGTGAAGCAGGTCTCCGTGTAGTGATTCTCGGCACGGAGCCAGACGGAGGGAGAAGTTGGCCAAATGAACAACCCCTCGGGAGATGGTGCCTGAAGAAATCGGCTTCGTTACCCCTTCGCAGCAATAATGGAGGAGGGGGTGGTGGTGGTATCAGATGTTCAAACATCAACTAGACACCGAGTATTGCAATTGAAGTCCGCCTTAACCACACGAACATGCTCGTGGTGAAATATGCAACCTCTATCACGACCTCCTATCACTCACTATCCCTATCGCTACCCCCATCACGATCTCCTATCACGATCTCCTATCACTACCACTATCGCTACCCCCATCACGATCTCCTATCACGACCCTTATCAATACCCCCATCACTATCTCCTATCACTACCCCTATCGCTATCCCCATCACGATCTCCTATCACTGCCCCTATCGCTACCCCCATCACGATCTATCACTACCCTTATCAATACCCTTATCAATACCCCCATCACGATCTCCTATCACTACCCCTATCACTACCCCCATCACGATCTCCTATCACTACCCCTATGACTACCCCCATCACGATCTCCGTCACTACCCTTATCAATACCCCTATCACGATCTCCTATCACTACCCCTATCACTACCCCCATCACGATCTCCTATCACTGCCCCTATCGCTACCCCCATCACGATCTCCTATCACTACCCTTATCAATACCCTTATCAATACCCCCATCACGATCTCCTATCACTACCCCTATGACTACCCCCATCACGATCTCCTATCACTACCCTTATCAATACCCCTATCACGATCTCCTATCACTACCCCTATCACTACCCCTATTGCTACCCCTATCACGATCTCCTATCATGACCACAACACCTATCACTACCCCAACCCATCACCACAACCCCACTCTTAATTTTAACCAGGGGGAGGGTAACTCTAGGAGTATGGGTTTAAGTCTTCTCTGATAACACAGTGGAATCAGCGGTAGGCTGACTATTGTGGGGTTTATAGGAATACGGGTTTATAGATATGCTCTGATAGCACGTGGGTGAATATTGTTTCATGTTGTTTGATAATTTTTTCATTGATTTCACCTATCTATTTTAAAACACATTCCTGCAGAGGGAGCTGGTAGGAACGTTGGGTTGCTCGGTCAATGGCCTGTGTCAACGGCGGCGTGGTGTATTCCGCAAATATGCCCGACTGTGAGGGCGGGCACAAGCCGGCGTGAGTAGGTGAAACGTTGAGTTTTATAAGGGCACCACGGGGTGACCAGTCCCTCCCCACCCAGCCCCACCCCTCCCACCCCCCACCCTCCCCTCCCCACCCTCCCCACCCAGCCCCTTCCCGCCCCATCCCTCCCACCCCCCACCCAGCCCCACCCTCCCCACCCAGCCCCTCCCCACCCAGCCCCTCCCCACCCAGCCCCACCCCCACCCAGCCCCTGCCCACCCTCCCCTCCCCACCCAGCCCCTCCCCACCCTCCCCACCCAGCCCCACCCCCCACCCAGCCTCACCCTCCCCACCCAGCCCATCCCCACCCTCCCCACCCAGCCCCTCCCCACCCAGCCCCACCCAGTCCCTCCCCACCCTCCCCTCCCCACCCAGCCCCTCCCTGCACGACGGACACAATAATCCCCCGTGGGCTGGTGTAACCAGGAGGTTCCTACCAGTATGATTTGGATCAACAATAGAGAAGATATCCGCGTGTAATCGTGTACGCAGCGAGTTATCTGTTACTGTGGAATGTACAATTAATAAACAAAAACACAATCAGATCCTGTCCATCTCGTTCGCATGTCTGCTTCGACACACGACAAACATTCAAGCATTTCCTTTACCCATCACATCGGCCGCCACAGTCAGATCTCAGCAGCACCGAGTCCGTACGCAGCGGAAGTACCGAGTGGTTGCCAGCTCACAGCGCCCAGTTCTATCTCCCGTCGTGGCACCCAGTCTCCCTGCTCTCTCTGGCTGTGGGGGACCCTGTGGAGCCCCCTGTGTGACCCTGTGTGTGTAGGGCTTTGTGTGTGGGGCCCTGTGTGTGGCCTTGTGGGGCCCTGTGGGGGGCTGTGTGTAGGGCCGTGTGTGTGTGGCCCTGTAGGGGCCTGTGTGTGTTACCCTGTGCGGGGGCCTGTGTTTAGGGCACTGTCTGTGATGCTGTGGGGCCCTGTGGGGGCCTGTGTGTGGGGCCCTGTCTGTGTGGCCTTGTGTGTGACCCTGTGGGGCCCTGTGGGGGCCTGTGTGTGTGACCCTGTGTGTAGGGCGCTGTGGGGCCCTGTGTGTGGGGCCCTGTCTGTGACGCTGTGGGGCTCAGTGGGCCCTGTGTGTGTCACCCTGTGTGGAGCCCTCTTTGTACTCTGTGTAGGGCCCTGTGTGTGGCCTTGTGGGGCCCTGTGGGAGCCTGTGGGAGCCTGTGCGTGGCTCTGTGTAACTCTGTAGGACCGCGTGGGGTCACGTGAGGCCCTGTGTGTAGAGCCCTGTGGGAGCCTGTGCGTGGCCCTCTCTCCCTCTCTCTCGGCCCAATCAGCGGAGAGCTCTGCCAGCCTTCTCTTTCCTGCCCGCCATTGGACGAGCTCCTCGTGTTGGTATAATGTCATCGTCGTGTTACAGAGCTCAAGTTATTTTACAACGGGGGGGGGGGGTCCCAGTATACGTCGGGGTTAGGGACAGAGGTCGCAACCGGGTACCCGATACCCTACCCGATACCCGGCTACCCGTACCCGGCCGGGCACGGGTAGCCGTTTGCGACCCTGGTGCGGCTGGGTACGGGTAGGCCGTGAGTCACTGGTGAGTAACCGTTTGTCACTCATTTCGGGTAGGGTACAGGTAGGGAACGGGAACCCGTACCCGGCCGGGTACGGGTAACCCATTTGTGACCCTGGTGCGGCCCGGTACGGGTACGGGTAAGGAATCAAAACCCGTTTGCGACCTCTGCCCCAAGTTGTCCGACTCTTTGACAGTTTCATGCACTGCCGGGCATCCCGTGCCAAGGCAAACCTCAGTATTTGGTGATGTGTTCACTGAATTAGGAATACTACTGCGTGTTAATGGGAGGGGGGGGGGTGTAAACACTTGTCTATGGCGACGAAAAGCGGGGCAAGAAACGCGGTAGGGATAGAGGCTGTAACTTAGGGAAATCTGTTGTATTATTTGGGTCTTTCGGTAAAGTCACGGAGATAGGTTGAAAGAAAATAACAAAAAACTACGACGTTTCGATCACAACGCAAGCGATCGTCATCAGGAGGGAAAAAAGCAGTGTTGTGTTTCATACCTAGCAACCAAAATACGTACTTTACATGTTTCAGAAAACCAGGTAGTGGACATGTAACAGTACACGAACTATATTGTATTACACATAATGAACAAATTTACAACCAATTCCGAGTTCAAGAACCTTTAAACGGAATTTGATACCTAACACGATCTTAAACAGCGTTTTAAAAATATTTTACCCGATCCTATCCCTGGATGTTTACGTTCTAGAAGCAATACCGTGCCCGAAAGCTGTCAAACAATCCACGGGTGGCCTTGAATGATTGATACTTGTGCTGCTTCTTCCTCTCCCAACTTGTTTTTCAAGTCGTCATACAAGCCCAGGGCCTTCTCCTGAACGAAGGGCCAAATACGCGCTAAGGTTGCACGCATTACACACACAAAGTGCTCGCCCCAAATGAATCAGGGGTTCCTTGCCGATATCGTCTAGGATCATAAACCATCACGTGAACTCCGGTCATCCTCACAGCGCAGAGGTCACAGCCGGGTACCCGATACCCAGCTATCCGTACCCGGCCGGGTACGGGTACCCGTTTGCAACCCTGGTGCGGCCGGGTACGGGTAGGCCGCGAGTCACTGGTGAGTAACCGTTTGTCACTCATTTCCCAACGTCTTGTCTCTGCTCACAATTCAAGTTCCTAGAATCAACCCACCGCGCCTGCAACATGGCTTCATCCCAGAGGTCACAATCAGGTACCCGTACCCTACCCGATACCCGGCCGGGTACGGGTAGCCGGGTATCGGGTAGGGTACGGGTATCGGGTACCCGTTTTCGACCCTGGTGCGGCCGGGTACGGGTATGGAATCAAAACCCGTTTGCGACCTCTGTCAAGGCTGCAGCGGATTTTGGCTCGGCCATCGAACAAAGACGGCGCTTTCAGATGCGCTTCTGCGGCCGTCTGGAACGCTTTTCCTTCCGATGTTTGGAAGCCACTGGAGCTTTATGCACCTAGAAATCTGAATGTTCAATATTTCTTCAGAACTGCTTTTTGTGATTAGTTTTGTTATCCTCTGCTTGGCATGGGGGCCGTCCATAAATGGCGTCACTCACCTAGAGGGGGGGGTGTCAGATATTTGTGACGATGTGTGACGAGGGGGGGGGGGGGGTTTGATGTGACGTCACATCAAAATGCGCAACTTTAAATAAATGTGTTCTCCTACAACATCAGTGCGGCGCCACATAAATACGCACTACAATGACAATAGTTTAAAGCGATTTGAAGCATGTTTTATTTCTTGGGGGGGGGGCAGAGCTTTGTGACGTCATATTTGAGGGGGGTGTCTGAATTTTTGTGAGGCCGTGTGACGAAGGGGGGGGGGGGTCAAAAATCGTCCAAAATCGCGTGACGTCATTTATGGACGGCCCCATGGTTGGCTACGTACCGTGCCAGAGGTTCAACATACGATTACACAACAACAACCGCCATTCGCCACCAAGTGGCGGTGACGTCACCATGGCGCTTGTGCCAGGCCATGTGCACATTGAGGCCACGTGAAGTGTCAAACGCTCGCTGGCAGGTCACGGGGCAGACCCAGGTGCCACGGGTCAACTGACTGAGATGACCGAGATGACTGGCTGATGCACCACCTGTGCCCCCTACCGTGCCAACTTGCTGTGCTTTAGACACCCGGCGCTCCGCTCGTTGTTGTGAGCGTCGCTCCTCCGCCCTCTGTTGTTGTTGGAGGGCGACTGCCTCCAACTGCCCAGTAGCGTACTTCACGAGCCTCCTTCACAGAGGCCGATCTTGACACTGCTGGTACCAGTCATTGGCAAGTCCACTCAGCTCCACGTCCTCCTGTACCACATCACTCCATCTCTTCTCTAGCCCATGCCGCGCCCGTTTAGCCCCCTCGATCCGGCCGAACAAAAGTTGTTTGGGCATGTGGTGATTGGGCATGCGGGCTACATGGCCCAGCCAACGCAGCCTTGCCTGCCAGAGGTGCTCACCGATGAGAATGTGTCCAGATCTTTCGAGGATTTGTGAGCTCCTCACACAATCCAGCCTGGTTAAACCCAGGATGGATCGTAGGCAGGCCAGGAAACCCACAGCAAGAAAATGTTTGCAAGAAAATGTTTGCGAGATAATGTTTGCGAGATAATGTTTGCTGTGGTTTTCCCACCTGATGACGATTGCTTGTGTTGCGATCGAAACGTCGTGATTTATTTTATTGTATTTTCTACCTACGTGACTTTACCGAAAGAACCAAAGAGTATGGATCCATGCAGTCACGAAAACTTCAAATCGAGATCGGTTAATGCAGTACTAGATTCCTTGCAAAGGTGATCCATTTGGGATTTGAACATCTGAGCACCTCCTGTGTTATTGCCAAAGAGTAAAACCTCAAAAAAATGTGTCAAACACACGCGCGACTTTGCATTTCTCAAAACACAATCGCCAACTCGGACACAACCAGGAGAACAATTCAGCCACCACGCGTGTCCACCTAAAAACATTTTATTTCAACTCTAAAGCTTCTTTTGAACAGGAATACTGCCTGAGACGATACAGCGAGTTTAAGCCGGCGTCGATTTCTAAGGCATCAACAATGTAACCATCGTACTACGCAGGCGCCCACTTACAAACTTAAGCAAAGTATAACAAAGACCATACTCTTAGGTTTTTTCGGTAAAGTCACGTAGGTAAAAATAAATAATAAAAGTAATATAAATAATAATAGAAATAAAATTATAAATCATTATAATTGTATTTCTATTATATTTTTATTATTTTTATTTTTTTACCCGTTTGCGACCCTGGTGCGGCCGGGTACGGAATCAGGTGACCGCCACCTTCACGAGTGTGCACTTCAAATCTTGACTACACACACACCTGCTTTAAAAATGGATTTTACTCCGTTTAACACGTAGGAGGTTTTCGCGACCAATCTTACTCATAAAATTATTTTTTGGGGGTTAAATCGCGCAAGTATAAATGTGTCGTAACCCTCCACCACCCTGCACGGCCAGTAAAGTTTATCGCGTAAACAAAACGCGCCAATTAGTTACTACTTCAACCCACCGGCATGTTGGAGAGTAAATCCACAGCATCTTCTTGGTTCTTTCGGTAAAGTCACGTAGAATGGAAATAATAAAATAATAAAAATAAAACAATAAAATACAATTCTCACGACGTTTCGGCCCCAACGCAAGCAGCCGTCCTCAGGTGAAGAACAGGTGTCAGAAAGACAGCGTCTGTCTTTCTTGCAAACATTTTCTTTCTGACAGACCTGTTCTTCACCTGAGGACGGCTGCTTGCGTTATGGCCGAAACGTCGTGAGAATTATTTTATTATGTTTTATTTGTATTATTTCCATTCTACGTGACTTTACCGAAAGAACCAAGAAGATGAATCCCTGCAGTCACGAAAGCGTTAAATCGAAATCCATAGCATTTACAAAATAGAAAAAAATTGCAAATCTCGTGGATTTAATTTTTATTTGAAGCTTTCGTGACTGCTGGAATCCATACACTTTGGTACCAAAGAGTACTTGTGGATTTACTCACCAACACACCGGTGGGTAGTAGTAGCAGTAAACTGGCACGTTTAATTTACATGACAAACCTTACTGGCTGTGTCAGATGGTGGAGGGTGATGATACAAACTCACCCGATTTATAACCCAACTAGCTGCACTACCCGGCTTCGCCCGGGACTTGGATTCACCACACCCGGCCGCCTTTGTCTCCCCAGTGGCGATGTTCACACACAACACCAGTTACTCGTTTGAGGCTGAGTCGACCTAGGGGAGGCCCAGGACCGGTTAAAATAATCGTCACCGGTGTTGGCCGTGAGCGGGAATCGAACTCGGGTCGCCGGGTTCGTAGCGCGACGTAGCGCTAACCACTACACCACCGCTCCCCCCACACACACACACAGTGCGCTAACCACTACACTACAATGCGTTACGCTTCCACACGCGCGGGTCACGTGACAGATGTGACGTCACAGCTCACTTGCCGTGCAAAAAATCTCTGCATTATTGAGCTCCCCACCCCCCCAAAAAAAAACAAAAGTGTCTTTGTATAATGTTTGCATGGTGTGCAGTCTGGAAAGTACCCACACGGCAAATTTCAAGTTTGTTGCATGTCGTGAAGTACGCCAAACATTTTGAACAGACACACATACTCACAACTTTGCCTTTTAGATCTATGGAGAAAAACCTGTGAGTTATTTTCTGTCTTTCCTTGGTTGACGTCAATTCTTCTTTACATCATTTGCATGCGTAAGCACCCAAAAGAACAATCCTTTAAGGGAGCTTGATACATTTACATTATCATTATTCCACCATTGGAACCTCATATGCTTACCCCGAGCTCTCATACTCTGATGGTGCATTGTCTTTGAGTGGTGCGCCTTTTGGCGTCATCTGGTCCAACACCATGTGAGACTAGGCTCTAAGGAAAGCTGTCTCGGGTGTGGACCAATCAATTTTAAGGACAGTGCATACATTATCAGAGTTGTGTTTTTTGTTTGCATTCCGACTGCAGGTATTGTGGTCAATGCAAACATGACTCCTTGTAAAAAAGGTGTCAGTTTTGTTGCCAGATTAAAGGGTAAAAAAACAATTATCATTATTGTTGTTGTTTGTTATGAGGAGGGGGTAGCAGAATGCTTTCCTGGGGAAAAAGTGCTGCGTCAAGCGAAAAACGCCCTAAGCGTCAAAAACACACAATGCCATCATAACCACTCGTAACAACGTGGAAACCGTGTGACGAGGTGCGATGTCGCCACTACGACTACTGGCAATCATAGCCGAGGTTACGCCGCCACCGTAGCACTCCACCGCGTAGCTCAAGAAAGTAGTTCGTCCTATATTTGAAGCTTTCGTGACTGCAAGGATTCATATTCTTGGGTTTTTTCGGTAAAAGTCACGTAGGTAAAACATTTAAATTTATAAAAGTAAAATAAAATAAAAAAATAAAAATCACTGATTTTTATTTAACTTTATTAATTTAAATTTTTTACCTACGTGACTTTACCGAAAAAACACAAGAATATAAAGTAGTTCGTCGTCCACCGCTCGACAACCACATTATAACGGTGGCCACGATCCGTGTTATAACAGCGGACGCGTCCGGATTGCACCTGCGATTAGTACGGTTAGCTCACGTACGGTCCCAAAGACACTCCACATACATAAGCGCATTATAACGGGGTTGTGCATTATAGCGGCGTGCATTCCACGTCATTATAACGGCGTTCGTTTCCGCGCCGTGTGCGGTTTGCGTCCCACGTTATAACGGTGGGCACGTTCCGCATTGCACCAACTGGCATGGCTGGCTACATACGGTACACGACAGAAGTTCAACATAAAACATACATACACGCGTCATTACGGGTTGTGCGTTACAGCGGCGCTCGCCTCATCGTTATAACAGTGCTCATTCCGCGTCATCATAACAGTGCACGTCTCCATGTTATTGCGGGGGTATCATTGGGAGCGATACGCCATCTCCAATACACACAGCCGGTAGTACCGGCCACGTGTCAATAGGGGGCGAAAGAGGGTCTGAGCCAGAGGTCGCAACCGGGTACCCGATACCCGTACCCTACCCGATACCCGGCTACCCGTACCCGGCCGGGTACGGGTAGCCGTTTGCGACCCTGGTGCGGCCGGGTACGGGTAGGCCGTGAGTCACTGGTGAGTAACCGTTTGTTACTCATTTCGGGTAGGCTACGGGTAGGGAACGGCTACCCGTACCCGGCCGGGTACGGGTACCCATTTGCGACCCTGGTGCGGCAGGGTACGGGTAAGGAATCAAAACCTGTTTGCGACCTCTGGTGTGAAGGGACGTTGGCTCACGGGACCCAACGGAAACCCCTAACGAACGTCATGCCCATTGGTGCAGACCCCAAGAGGGGGCTGGGGGATGACGTCACCCCCAGGCCCTGCTGGAAGGCTCGAGAAGAGAGGTGTGGCCGGGGGCGGAGCCAGCCGAGGCTCGGTATAAAAGCCGGACCTCTGAACGGTCCCGGCAGTTGTCGTCCGCCTGAAGTTCAAGAGCCTCCTGATACCCGGCTACCCGTACCCAGTCGGGTACGGGTACCCGTTTGCGACCCTGGTGCGGCCGGGTACGGGTAGGCCCTGAGTCACTGGTGAGTCACCGTTTGTCACTCATTTCCCAACGTCTTGTCTCTTCTCACAATTCAAGTTCCTAGAATCAACCCACCCGCGCCTGCAACATGGCTTCATCCCAGAGGTCGCAATCGGGTACCCGATACCCGTACCCTACCCGATACCCGGCCAGGTACGGGTAGCCGGGTATGGGGTAGGGTACGGGTATCCGTTTTCGACCCTGGTGCGGCCGGGTACGGGTAAGGAATCAACACCCGTTTGCGACCTCTGGTGTAGGGTTATATCGTAGGCAGGAGGAGATACCTCCCTAGCGTATCGGCTGGAAAGGGTCCTTACCCCTTTGTGTTCTACAGTTGTTAATGTTACTAATAAACGAGTTGCCTCAAAGAAAGCTTCCTCCCGTTTGTACCCACGACATTATAACGAGCGTGGCACTTGGTCTGCATTATTGTAGATCAGGGGCGGGGAACATTTTTTCTGCCAAGCGCCATTTGGATATTTGTAACATCATTCACGGGCCATACAAAATGATCAACTTAAAAATCAGCCCATTATATTTGGTCAAACGTTTCATTAACTCGCCCCTAATGCGATGGCTGGAACTGCTTCTCTTTGGCGAGGCGTGTGGTGATGTTAGCTGGTATTGATGATGATGTTGCTGGTACTCGCAACTGCTTTTCCAAGTTTGCTCCGAGATTTATTGAATTTCGAGTCCCGCCTGCGGTTGCCTTGGCAGGGCCACACCAAATGATGTTTCCCACCCCTGTTATAAAGGGAGGTGCTCTTTGCGCGTTCTCACGACACGCCCCGGGGATTGACGGAGAGAACGACGCTCACGGCCACCACAGCCACCGGGAGACACTGAAGGAGTCGGCATCACGGCCCACCGTCCGTAGATCCCCTCGACTAATTTGTCCCACCTGTCAATGAAGCTGCAGTCACTCCGTCATTCGACTGCAGGACTACGCCTCTTTGTAACGGCGCCACTGCCTCCTGGAATGCCATTTCGTTAGCGACGTCCTTTTTGTCCTGGAGGAAAATTCCTGCGTGGATCGGCCCAAGTAATGGAAGAAAGTAGACCCAATATATGGGCCTCTGTGCGAGTCTATGGGCCTCTATATTAGCCTATGGGTCTGTGTGAAACTGTAGGTCGCTCCGTGAGTCTGTGGGTCTCTATATTAGTCTATGGGTCTCTATATTAGTCTATGGGTCTCTGTGTGAGACAGTCACTGTGTGAGTCTATGGGTCTCTGTGCGAGTCTGTGGGTCTCTGTGCGAGTCTGTGGGTCTCTGTGCGAGTCTGTGGGTCTCTGTGCGAGTCTGTGGGTCTCTGTGCGAGTCTGTGGGTCTCTGTGCGAGTCTGTGGGTCTCTGTGCGAGTCTGTGGGTCAATGCGAGTCTGTGGGTCTCTGTGCGAGTCTGTGGGTCTCTGTGCGAGTCTGTGGGTCTCTGTGCGAGTCTGTGGGTCTCTGTGCGAGTCTGTGGGTCTCTGCGCGAGTCTGTGGGTCTCTGCGCGAGTCTGTGGATCTCTGCGCGAGTCTGTGGGTCTCTGTGTGATGAGTCTATGGGTCTCTGTGTGATGAGTCTGTGGGTCTCTGTGTGATGAGTCTGTGGGTCTCTGTGTGGGTGAGTCTGTGGGCCTCTGTGCGAGTCTGTGGGTAGATATATCAGTCTATTAACAGCCACCAGATATTTGGAATCAAAAACATTCAACATAGCTGCCCCAAAGTGTTTCTAACCACTCAGTTCCATCTCTTGGCATCTCTGTTCTGCCAACCTTCTGTCCTGATTTCAAAAGACTTATTAAAATCACGCACATTTAATCGTGCATGCATAAGTGCCATTATTTGTTGTGGTTTGTGTTTTGTGTAAATCTTTAATTCGTGGAATGCTTTGATGTTGTCTGCCACCCGAGTTGCCCTTGAAAAAGAGCTTCCAAGCCCAGTGGGCTTTACTCAGGAAGAAAACTCTCCTGGTTCTGACTTTTAAGTGCGTGAGTGAGTGGATAAATGGGTGAGTGAGTGGGTGAGCGGTAATACAAGCGTGTGTGATGACGCTGTGTGATGCATCAGCACTCACTCACAAACTCACCCATAATTCCATCTCTTCTCCAGCCCCTCCCATTCACTCACCCACTCATCCACCCACCCACCTACCTACCCACTCACTCACTCACCCACCCACCTACCCACTCACCCATTCATCCACCCACCTACCTACCCACTCACCCACCCACCTACCTACCCACTCACTCATCCACCCACCCACCCATCTACCCACTCACTCACTCAATCACTCATCCACCCACCCACCTACCTACCCACTCACTCATCCACCCACCCACCTACCTACCCACTCATCCACCCACCCACCCACCTACCCACTCACCCACTCACCCACCCACCTACCCACCTACCCACTCACCCACTCATCAGTCCACCTCTCCTCCAGCCCGTGCTACGAAGCTGACGACGACGCCGTGGCCCTGGCTAGGGCGGCTCGCAGCTCTGCCACCTCGCGTTTGAGCGCCGCATTCTGGCTCTCCAGGAAGGCAGCTCGCACCGCTATCTGGTTCTCCTTGAAGCGCCGGGCCTCCCGCGAGCGCTGTGCCGCACGGTTGTTCTTGGTGCGTCGCTGCCAGTACTTCTCGTCCTACGGGCAGCGTGGGGGGCGCGGGGCGGGGTTATGGTGGTTGCCGGCCTTCATCGGCGCTGCTGCTGCTGAGCGATGGTGGTGGCGATGGTGCTGGAGGTGGTAATGGTGGTAGGTGGTGATGATGGTGCAACTCGCTAACAGCACTTGCCCCTACAGCCTGGTAGAGGCTACACAGTGGAGCTTTGTCTTTAGTGGTGGTGGCGATGGTGGTGGTAATGGTGGTGGTGATGGTGCAACTCGCTAACAGCACTTGCCCCTACAGCCTGGTAGAGGCTACACAGTGGAGCTTTGTCTTTAGTGGTAATGGTGGTGGTGGTGGTAGTGGTAGTGATGGAGGATGAGGTGCTACTTACTAACAGCACTTGCCCCAATAGTCTGTTCAGGCTATACGGGGGATCTTCGTCTTTGTCTCTGCGTGTGTCTGAGCCACAAATTGTAGCTTAACCAAGAGTCCGATATGATTATTAGCACGTGGAGATCATCCCGTGGAGAAAAGTCCTTCAAAAGGAGCGATGGTAGTTCTAAACGTGGAGGACCTCACGTGACCACCACGGGGAGAGAGACACGCAAACTCCAAATCTACAGCAGCAGCAGGCGTCATCAGGGTCGGGATTGAACCCACGACCTCCCGCACACCAGGCGAGGTAGTTAACATCTCCTAGCCCAGAGGTCGCAACCGGGTACCCGATACCCGTACCCTACGCGATACCCGGCTACCTGTACCCGGCCGGGTACGGCTACCCATTTGCGACCCTGGTGCGGCCGGGTACGGGTAAGGAATCAAAACCCGTTTGCGACCTCTGTCCTAGCCACACTGGTACCCTCGGCTTAGTAGGCCTTACCTGTTCAAATAAAAAGTAGTTCATAGTTAAATAGTTTCACAATCTATACGGTTCTCTTCCCTCCATCCCCCCCCATCCCACGTGCACCCCCCCCCCATCCACCCCCATCCCCCCCCCACCCCACCCCCACCCCACCCCCACCCCCCCTACCTTGCGGTCGTCAGGCACGTAAACCTTGCGAGCCTTCTTCACGATGGGCTGTGGCTTGAGCTCGTCCGGTGAGAAGCGGCGACGCCGCGGGTCGAAGGGCTCCTGGCCCGGCACGGTGGACAGCGCCACGTCCGTGGGGCTCGCCACAAACTCCACCTTTACCTCCACCTCGTCGTCCACCTCGGCGTCCACCTCCTCGCCCTCCGGCGCCGGCCGCCGTGGCTTCTTGGCGGCTATCGCCGTGGGATCCATGCTGCTGGGTTTGGTTGACGACGACGACGGTGGTGACGGTGGTGACAGTGGCGATGGTGGCGGTCGGTGTCGTGGTGACGAGGAGGAGTTGTCTGGACCACCGCCGCTGCTGCTTCTGCCCGTGACGTCAGCTGCTCTGTCGCCTGTAGGAGTGTACGCAGGAGGTCATGGGTTCGATCACAGACCCCGACGGTGTTTGTTGTTTTTCGATGTAAAGCTTCTTTCGTGACTGCAGGGATTCATCTTCTTGGTTCTTTCGGTAAAGTCACGTAGAAGGGAAATAATAAAATAATAAAAATAAAACATAAATATGCTAAATTCCTCTTGATATGCAAATTATTTTGTCAAGGCGCACTTCCCCCCTTCCAACCCAGATTAAATATACGCTCCAAGCCTGGTGGTGTTTCATTCAGACGCTGTCTCCCCGACAGACCTGGTCTTCACCTGAGGACGGCTGCTTGCGTTGTGGCCGAAACGTCGTGAGAATTATTTTATTATGTTTTATTTTTATTATTTTATTATTTCCCTTCTACGTGACTTTACCGAAAAAACCAAGAAGGTGTTTATTGTATATGTGGAGTTTGTATGTTCTCCCCGTGCGCGTGTCTCCGTGCATCTTGCCAGCCTGTCAGAAGCGCTATGGTGACATCACCACTACTTAGTGGCGAATGGCGGTTGTTTTTGTCTGCGTGTGTATCTCCGTATGTCTCGGGCACCACGGTGGTGAGATGTTATCTCCCTCGCCTCGTATACAGCAGGTCGTGGGTCCCATCCCTGCTGCTGTATATTTGGAACTTGCATAACTCTCTCTCCCTCCCCGTGACTGAGTGGATTTTTCTCCGGGTCCTCCGGTTTTCCCCTGGACATTCAGAATCAACGTCACGCGTTTTACCGAATTTGGCTGCTATACATTCCCACCTGATGACAAGCCACCACTTGGTTGAGCCATCATTCGTGAGGGCCGGGGTCGCTAAGATAAATTAGTCTACGAGTTTAAGAGCAGTTTATGGTTCTCGCTCGTGCCGTTTAAAAAAAATTTGAGGATTTTCTTGGTGCTGGTTTCAGCAGCAGCGGCACTACACACGCAAATTACTCGGTTTTGACGAGACAGCGTGGCATCAGCAGTCAGGAACTAGAACCCAGTTTCCTAAGGAGAGAGAAAGAGGGTCCTAGTCTCTGTGACATCTGCCAGCTCGCCAGCATTTACTGATGCCGACTCTGGTTCTGCTGATGAGACGATGCATGTCAACACCTTGCCCATACACACGTGGGCAGTTAACCAGCATTGTTCAAGGATGTGTGCATGTGCCTATGTTGGACTTCTTTGACACCGTACGTAGCCAACCGGGCTAATTGGAGGTGCGGGGGAAGGACAACAAACAAAACACAAAAAGCAGTGATAAGTGAATTTTCAATATAGATGATGATTTACAATTGCATAGCTGCAACAGTGTGTGCATGTCACTGATCCTTCAGGTGAGTGAGTGAGAGAATGAGTGAGTGTCTGAATCTCACCGTGCGTGAGTCTGCGAGTGAGTGAGCAAGTGAGAGAATGAGTTAGTGTCTGAATCTCACCGTGCGTGAGTCTGCGAGTGAGTGAGGGAGTGAGAGAATGAGTGTCTGAATCTCACCGTGCGTGAGTCTGCGAGTGAGTGAGCGAGTGAGAGAATGAGTGAGTGTCTGAATCTCACCGTGCGTGAGTCTGCGAGTGAGTGAGTGAGAGAATGAGTGAGTGTCTGAGTCTCACCGTGCGTGAGTCTGCGAGTGAGTAAGTGAGAGGGTGAATCTCACCGATCCTATTGATAGAGTGAATCTGTGCGTGAGTCTGCGAGTGAGTGAGCGAGTGAGAGAATGAGTGAGTGTCTGAATCTCACCGTGCGTGAGTCTGCGAGTGAGTGAGTGAGAGAATGAGTGAGTGTCTGAATCTCACCGCGCGTGAGTGTGCGAGTGAGTGAGCGAGTGAGAGAATGAGTTAGTGTCTGAATCTCACCGTGCGTGAGTCTGCGAGTGAGTGAGGGAGTGAGAGAATGAGTGAGTGTCTGAATCTCACCGTGCGTGAGTCTGCGAGTGAGTGAGCGAGTGAGAGAATGAGTGAGTGTCTGAATCTCACCGTGCGTGAGTCTGCGAGTGAGTGAGCGAGCGAGAGAATGAGTGAGTGTCTGAATCTCACCGTGCGTGAGTCTGCGAGTGAGTGAGAGAATGAGTGAGTGTCTGAATCTCACCGTGCGCGAGTCTGCGAGTGAGTGAGTGAGTGAGTGAGTGAGAGAATGAGTGAGTGTCTGAGTCTCACCGTGCGTGAGTCTGCGAGTGAGTAAGTGAGAGGGTGAATCTCACCGATCCTATTGATAGAGTGAATCTGTGCGTGAGTCTGCGAGTGAGTGAGTGAGAGAGTGAATCTCACCAATCCTACTTCTCTCGCCCGCATCTCCCCCTCCTCCCGCCCCTCCCCCTCCCTCGCTCCCACCGCTGGTGTCCACCTCGAATCCGTCGAGGCCCAGGCCCGTGAGCTCCTCCTGCGACAAGAAGTCGTCCAGGTCCATGTACTCCAGGGTGAAGGCGTGGCCGTCGTAGGGGATCGTGCGGTCCCAGATGGCGGGGCCCAGGAAGGCCGCTCGCGCCACACTGGCGGCAATCCCACGGTCCCCCGAGGGGTCCGGGGGTGGGGGGGCGGAGGAGGGAGGGGGGAGAGCCCCCCCCCTCGGGGACACCTCACCGCCCATCCCCAGCACGACCTCCGCAATCAGCTTCTTCTCATCGTCGCCTGCATCGCGTGCGGAGGTTGGAGGGGTTACGGGGTGGGGTGGGCAGGGTGGAGTGGTACGGGAGGGGGGGGGGGTACAAGAGAGGAATTGAGCGTTAGCCGGGAGGGACCACGAAACACCTGCGGCGATGGATGGCGGAACAACAGCCTAACAACGAACCCTCGACCCATGATAAACGTTTTTTTGGGTTTAGATCGCGTTATTTATAAATGTGTCGTAACCCTCCACCACCCGACACGGCCAATCAGCAAAAAAAGTTCTAGATTTGAAGCTTTCGTGACTGCAAGGATTCATACTCTTAGGTTTTTTTCGGTAAAGTCACGTAGGTAAAAAATAAAAAAATATATTATTAAAATTAAAATAATAGAAATTATATTATTTATAGTATTTTGATTATTTATTTTTATTTTTACCTACGTGACTTTACCGAAAAAACCTGAGAGTAGTAAAAAATGTGTCACGTTAACAAAAGACAAATAGTTCACTACTTTAGACCTACTTTAGCCCTCTTTAGCTTTAAAGCTAAAGTATCGATTTAAAGCTTTCGTGACTGCAGGGATTCATCTGCTTGGTTCTTTCGGTAAAGTCACGTAGAAGGGAAATAATAAAATAATAAAAATAAAACATAATAAAATACAATTCTCACGACGTTTCGGCCCCAACGCAAGCAGCCGTCCTCAGGTGAAGAACAGGGCTGTCGGAAAGACAGCGTCTGAATGAACACCGCCAAGCTTGGCAGCGTATATTTAAGCTGCTGGGTTAGGGGGCGTTTGCATTGCGCGTTCTAATGGAGCGGTGCTCCGGAGGGCGGAGGAGCGACGCTCACAACAACGAGCGAAGCACTAGGAGGCTAAAATGCAGCAGGTAGGGGGCACAGATGGTGCAGCTACCAGTCGTCTCAGTCAGTCACCCCATGGCATATGCTGGGTCTGTACACCTGGGTCTGTCCCGTGACCTCCTGCCAGGGAGTCTTGGACACTTCACGTGGCCTCGGAGTCGGCCTAGCCGGGGCATCATCGCTGTGGCGTCGTCACCACCACATCGTGGCGAATAGCGGCTGTTGTTCGTATTGTTCGTGTTTGAGTGGGGGTGTGAGTGGGGGGGGGGGGGGTGTGTGAGTGAGGTGTGTGTGAGTGGTGTGTGTGTGTGAGGGTGGAAGGGGTGTGAGTGTGGGGTGTGTGTGAGTGGGGTGGGTGTGTGAGTGAGGGGGTGTGTGTGTGTGTGAGTGCGGTGTGTGTGCGAGTGGGGTGTGTGTGTGAGTGGGGGGGGGGGGGGTGAGTGAGGGGGTGTGTGTGTGAGTGAGTGCGGTGTGTGTGAGTGAGTGGGGTGTGTGTGAGTGAGGGGGTGTGTGTATGAGTGAGTGCGGTGTGTGTGCGAGTGGGGTGTGTGTGCGAGTGGGGTGTGTGTGTGAGTGGGGGGGGGGGGTGAGTGAGGGGGTGTGTGTGTGAGTGAGTGCGGTGTGTGTGAGTGAGTGGGGTGTGTGAGTGGGGTGTGTGTGAGTGGGGTGTGTGTGAGTGAGTGGGGTGTGTGAGTGAGTGGGGTGTGTGAGTGAGTGGTGTGTGTGTGAGTGGGGTGTGTGTGAGTGAGTGGGGTGTGTGTGTGCGTTAGTGGGGTGTGTGTGTGTGGGGGGGTGTGTGTGAGTGAGTGGGGTGTGTGCGAGTGGGGTGTGTGTGTGTGTGTGCGTGAGTGGGGTGTGTGTGTGAGTGAGTGGTTTGTGTGTGCGAGTGAGTGGGGTGTGTGTGTGAGTGGGGGGGGGGGGGTGCGTGAGTGGGGTGTGTGTGTGAGTGGGGGGTGTGTGTGAGTGGGGGTGTGTGTGAGTGAGTGGTGTGTGTGTGTGAGTGTGTCTGTGTGAGTGGTGTGTGTGAGTGAGTGTGTGTATGTGAGCGGGTGTGTGTGAGTGGGGTGTGTGTGAGTGAGTGGTGTGTGTGTGTGAGGTGTGTGTGTGAGGTGTGCGTGTGAGTGGGGTGTGTGAGTGGGGTGTATGAGTGGTGTGTGTGTGTGCGCGAGTGTGTGTGTGTGAGCGGGGTGTGTGTGAGTGAGTGGTGTGTGAGTGAGTGGTGTGTGAGTGAGGGGGGTGTGTGTGAGAGGGGTGTGTATGAGTGAGTGGTGTGTGTGTGAGTGGTGTGTATGAGTGAGTGGGGTGTGTGTGCGAGTGAGTGGGGTGTGTGTGTGAGTGAGTGGTGTGTGTGTGTGAGTGAGTGGTGTGTGTGTGTGGGGTGTGTGTGTGTGTGAGTGGGGTGTGTGTGAGCGTGGTGTGCGAATGAATGAATACGCTGCCAACCGCCACAGCCGCTGGGCAAATGGAATGAGTGCAAAGCGTTCTTGGCAGGGTACAGCCTGCCGGCACCGCACGCATAACCACAGCCCTTTACGTAAGAGCCGGGACTCGCACGGCAGACAGGATCCACAATGGTCGTGTGATTAGCTGCGATCCAGCAGCTGAACAAAAACGTGGGTTCCTGTTACAGAGGCACTGTCTGCCTCCCTCTCGCTCAGGCGTGCAGCTGAAAAACACGACACAAAAGTGTAGTATATAGACGTGTAGTGTATAGTGTAGTGTATAGTGTAGTGTTTAGTGTAGTGTTTAGTGCAGTGTAACGTATAGTGTATAGTAGTGTAGTGTATCGTGTAGTGTAGTGTATAGTGTAGTGTAATAATGTAGTGTATAGTGTATCGTGTAGTGTATAGTGTAGTGTAATAATGTAGTGTATAGTTTAGTGTATTGTGTAGTGTATAGTGTAGTGTTATAATGTAGTGTAATAATGTAGTGTAATAATGTAGTGTATAGTGCAGTGTATAGTGTCGTGTAATGTAGTGTAATAGTGCAGTGTATACTGTAGTATATAGTGTAGTGTATAGTTGCTATAATTTATTCTGCTCCTTGCAGATTCCTATCTCTTATTAATTTCCCATCTGCGCCTACCCCCCACCCCTCAGTCCTCCCCGGGACGTTCCCCTCCTCCTCCTCGCTCCTTACGTAACCGGGCACGGGGCGACGAAACTGCACGCGGTCGAGGGAAAAAAAATAAAAAGAAACATTCAGTCGTCACGACTTGGGGGGAGCCAGAGGCGCTCTTCCTCAGCGGAGTTCGCTGGCGAGGCCGGTCTACGCAAACCCCCTCCCCGCACACACACACACACAGACACACACAGACACACACACAGACAGCCACACACACACAGACAGTCACACACAGACACACAAGCGCTGTTGGTAGCGAGTAGGAACAGCAATTAATTGGGCACCGCCAGTGTCTTGGAGATAACTACCTCGCCTGGTGTATACACTATCAACACATCACAATTCACCATATTGTAAACAAAGACCATTTAGGTTTAAAATCATATATTTGATACTGTGCGGTATTAAAGTAAATAAAAACCGACACAAATAATAGAAGCGTCACCATTGGAACCTCCTTTGCCAGCAGCAAAATATGATAATTGGTTTTTTGCCCTTTTATCTGGCAACAAAACTGACACCTTTTTTATACAAGGAGTCATGTTTGCATTGACCACAATACCTGCGGTCGGAATGCAAACAAAAAACACAACTCTGATAATGTATGCACTGTCCTTGAAATTGATTGGTCCACACTCGAGACAGCTTTTCTTAGAGCCTAGTCTCACATGGTGTTGGACCAGATGACGCCAAAAGGCACCAGATAAAAGGGTAAAAAAAAAACAATTCTCAATAGAAGCGTCGTGTCGTTTCAACGAATATCTTCACGCTCGCCAGCGGAGTCTTGGCTGCAGTCGTGAGGTCGCATTGCCCACCAGACGCCACGGCTCTGGACACGGCGATTGGCCCAGGCGGATGTCGACAGTCATCAGAGGTCGCAACCGGGTACCCGATACCCGTACCCTACCCGATACCCAGCTACCCGTACCCGGCTTCCTAATATTGGAAGGAAGAGCGTTCCAGACGGCCGCAGAAGTGCATCTGAAAGTGCCGCACGATACAAAAGTATATAAGTTCAAATTGCATCAGTACACCAATTACAAAGCTTTGGCAAGGAAGAAAAACAACAACAGTCCCAGGCCACACCAAGACAACAACAACAACAGTCCCAGACCACACCAAGACAACAACAACAGTCCCAGACCACACCAAGACAACAACAACCCAGGCCACACCAAGACAACAACAACAACAGTCCCAGACCATCCCAAGACAACAACAGTCCCAGACCACACCAAGACAACAACACATCGCCCTGCAAAAACAAATCTACAAGAACATTGAACTATCGATAACAACACGGGGAGTGAGGGGTAATCATTATTTTTGTTATTACATTGGCGTGCCTTAGACTGGCTCTGTGAGCCTCGGGGTGCTTGGTGGTGTGGGTGCACGCGATCGGAGCCAAATGCTGAAATAAATGCCAAGCCATGTGGTGTGGCCCAAACTATGAAATATATTACAGATGCGGTTTCAGACCACGGCATGAAATCACCCACTCGCTTGCCAACTCACTCACCCAGTAACTCAGTCAGTCACCCAGTCACTCACCCAACTCATTCACTCAGTCACCCACTCAATCACTCACCCAGTAACTCAGTCAGTCACCCAGTCACTCACCCACTCACTCATTCACTCACTCACCCACTCAACCAACTCATTCACTCAGTCACCCACTCACCCACTCAATCACTCACTCACTCAGTAACTCAGTCAGTCACCCAGTCACTCACCCACTCACTCAACCAACTCATTCACTCAGTCACCCACTCACTCACCCAGTAACTCAGTCAGTCACCCAGTCACTCAACCTCTTAATCATTCACTCAGTCACCCACTCAATCACTCACTCACCCACTCACTCAATCACTCACTCACCCACTAACTCAGTCAGTCAGTCACCCAGTCACTCACCCTCTTACTCATTCACTCAGCCACCCACTCACTCACCCACCCACTCACCCAATAACTCAGTCAGTCACCCAGTCACTCACCCTCTTACTCATTCACTCAGTCACCCACTCAATCACTCACTAACTCACCCACTCACTCACCCAGTCACCCGCTCACTCATCCAGTCACCCTCTTACTCATTCTCTCAGTCAACCACTTATTCATTCACCCACTCACCCACCCACTCACTCATTCGCTTAAAGAGATACACAGAGGCAGGAGACTTAGAGACCCACACACAGAGCCATGGCACCATCTATCCCAATACTTGACTCCCTCTCACTTTCAATTGACTACCAACTCCTAACTTGTTACTGTTACCAGGTAAGGCCGCACTGAGCGATGTAGTTCTTCTTCAGAAGCGACCTGACCCAGCAAAGTGGCTTATCATGTGGAAATATCTGTCAGCCAGATACTCTTAAAACGCGTGACGTTCATTCTAAATATGGAGGGGAAACAATCCCACGCGACCACGGGGAGAGAGAAAGAGACAGAGACATACAAACTCCAAAAATACACGAGGCGTTATCAGGGTCGGATTCGAGCCCACGACCTCCTGCATCGCAGGCAATGGAGTTAACATCTCCTAGCCACCGTGGCCTGCAGCAGCAGCCACCCACCCGCACGCCCGCTCGCTCTGTTTGACGAAAGCAGCGTCCGGTCTTCATGGCAGCCAACGTTTAAACATCTTTTAACTGCTCACAAAATGAAAATTTGCGGTAAAAATATTGGAGTCGAGGCCTAGCCAACCGCCTCCCCCCACGCTTGCCTAGCCGCGCCGGCCGCCCCGAGCCTCACCGTCATCGGCGTCTCCCGCCGGCAGCAGCGCGGGCCGCTGCTGCAAGCTCTCGAGCAGCGCTCTGAGGACCCTGCTGCCGAACGGCGACTCGGGCCGCGCGACGTCGTTCGTGTCGGCGGCGTCGGTGCTCATGGCGCCGCTTCGCTCCGTGGTCTCGGACCTCTGAGGCGGCGGTGGAGGCAGAATCAGAGTGGCCGGAGCTGCCAGCAATGGAGGGGCGGGGGGGTCTCAGTGTTGACAGCGGCGGTTCCTCATTTGCATATTCATGATTATGTTAATTAATTAACATAATCGTGTGAGGGGTGGGGGCGGTGTTCGATATCTAAGAGCTGGGAGGATGACGTCGCCGCAATTAACATTATTGTGATGGACAGCATATTTTATGTTAATATAAGCTTTGCGATGTTAAATGATGTTAATTTAGTTGTGGGCGGGGGCTGAGCGGTAACCCAAGTGGGCGGAAGTGCGTCACGAACACGCGCTCCGCGTTGTCACAGCGGGGCCGCTTTACGATATCGCGATATATCGCGACATGATATATCGCGATATATTAAAAAGGCACCACGGGGTGCCCAGCCCCTCCGCACCCAGCCCCTCCCCTCCCTCCCCCACCCAGCCCCACCCCTCCCCACTCAGCCCCTCCCCACCCAGCCCCACCCCTCCCACCCCCCACCCAGCCCCACCCTCCCCACTCAGCCCCTCCCCACCCAGCCCCACCCCTCCCACCCCCTCACCCAACCCCTCCCCACCCAGCCCCACCCAGCCCCTCCCCACCCTCCCCACCCAGCCCCTCCCCTCCCACCCAGCCCCACCCTCCCCACCCAGCCCCTCCCCACCCTCCCCACCCAGCCCCTCCCCTCACCACCCAGCCCCTCTCCACCCAGCCCCTCCCCTCCCACCCCCCACCCTCCCCACCTAGCCCCTCCCCTCTCCACCCAGCCCCACCCAGCCCCTCCCTCACCACCCAGCCCCTCCCCATCCTCCCCTCTCCACCCAGCCCCACCCCTCCCATTTTTGTGTGCACGACGGACGGACACAATAATCCCCTGTGGGCTGGTGGAACCAGGTGGTTCCTACCAGTAAAAGAGCTCCATGTCTCAGTGGCTTTCACCTGGTAAAATAACAAGGTTCGTTTGTTAAGTCTCTACGCAGATTCTGATTCTAAAACTCGCGTTTCCACGGCGGTATGAAAACGAGACGTCAGTCATCAACATCTTAGTGAGAATTTTAATTAAGCACATTTCACATTTCACACAAACGATCGTATTAGAAATCGTGTTGAACACACGCACATATTATTTTACCAAAACAATTAATAGAAACATATAAATCACCGGTAACGCGTGGGTGTTCACGTAACGATATGGACACGTTTTTGTCGTGGTACCCTCCATTACCAAACACAGCCACAGGCTGAATGAGCACAATTGGCTACGTACGGTGCTAAAATAAGTTCATAACATATCCAGAAGCATTTGGCGACCCGCCAACTGCGACTGTTTCAGCTCACTCGCAGGTGAGCAGGAGAGTGAGTGGGAGTGTGAATGGGAGAGTGGGTGAGTGGGAGGGGGGGTGAGTGGGTGAGTGGGAGAGTGGGCGAGTAGGAGAGCGAGTGGGAGTGTGAATGGGAGAGTGGGTGAGTGGGTGAGTGGGTAAGTGAAAGAGTGGGTGAGTGGGAGAGTGGGAGTGTGAATGGGAGAGAGGGTGAGAGAGTGGGTGAGTGGGAGAGTGGGTGAGTGAGAGCATGGGTGAGTGGCTGAGTGGGTAAGTGAAAGAGTGGGAGAGTGGGTGAGTGGGAGAGTGGGTAAGTGAAAGAGTGGGTGAGTGAGAGAATGGGTGAGTGGGAGTGTGAATGGGAGAGTGGCTGAGTGGGAGAGAGAGTGGGTGAGTGAGAGAGTGGGTGAGTGGCTGAGTGGGTGAGTGGGAGAGTGGGTAAGTGAAAGAGTGGGAAAGTGGGAGTGTGAATGGGAGAGTGGGTGAGTGGGAGAGTGGGAAAGTGAGTGGGAGAATGGGTGTGGGAAAGTGAGTGCATGAGTGGGTGAGTGGCAGAGTGGTTTGCGTTGGAGAGTGGGTTGGATGGGATTAGGTTGAGTCCGAGACGCTACCCTGGTCTAATCGCACGGCGTTTTAAGATGCCCTTCTGCGGCTGTCTGGAACGCCTCTTCATTCCGATATTAGGAAGCCCCTGTGAGCTTTGGCCCTTTCAAATCATTCAGATTGACAAACTAATTTCTTTAGAACTCTTCTTGGTTCTTTCGGTAAAGTCACGTAGAAGGGAAGTAATAAAATAATAAAAATAAAACATATTATGTTTTATTTTTATTATTTTATTAGTCTACGAATCGCGGTGGATGGGGTCTGATTGGCTGAGCGCGTGATTCGATCTCATTGGCTGAGAGCGTTGCGTGTTGCTCCCATTGGCTGAGAGCGCGTGCGTCACCCTCATTGGCTGACAGCGTGCGTGTTGCTCCCATTGGCTGAGAGCGCGTGCATCACCCTCATTGGCTTAGAGCGTCTGCGTCTTGCTCTCATTGGCTGACAGCGGGCGTCGCTCTCATTGGCTGAGAGCGTCTGCGTCGTTCTCATTGGCTGAGCGAATGATGGGGGCTGGACCATTCACTTGGCCGCTAGAACGAATGGGCGTTAAACGAGGTCTGCCTGTATCAATTACAGCTAAATTTCGATTTAAAGCTTTCGTGACTGCAGGGATTCATCTTCTTGGTGTTTTCGGTAAAGTCACGTAGAATGGAAGAAAAAAAACATAATAAAATAATTCTCACGACGTTTCGGCCACAACGCAAGCAGCCGTCCTCAGGTGGAGAACAGGTCTGTCGAGAAGACAGAGATTCAGACTCTGTGGCCGAAACGTCGTGAGAATGATTTTATTATGTTTTATTATTTGATTATTTTTTTATTTCCATTCTACGTGACTTTACCGAAAGAACCAAGAAGACAGTTACAGCTACTTTTGTTATCGAGCTTAAGACGAAGAGAAACATTCCCCGTGTAGCCTGTAACAGACCGTCGGGGCAAGGACTTTTAGTAACGAGTCTTGCAGGGGTGGGTGGCCAGCACCACTCATGCACGACCGCCTTTGTCTCCCTAGTGGCGATGTTTACTAAACACCGCACCGAAGTATGGGAGGCTGAGGATCAGTTCAGAGGAGTTATTGCTGTTGTTGGTGGCCGTGAGCGGGAATCAAACTCGGGTCTCTGACCGGGTTTCGTAGCGAAACGCACTAACCGCTGTGCCACCGCTCCCAACATTTAGCTTAAACTTAACACGTGTAAGGCTTTCGCGACCAATATTATTCATAATGTAGGTTTTTGGGTCAGATCGCGTTATTTATAAATGTGTCGTAACCCTCCACCACCCGACACGGCCAAACAGTAAAAAATGTGTCACTTTTTTCAAAGGACAAATAAATTGACTTCTTTAGCCCACCGGTGTGCTGAAGAGAGAATCAACAGCATTTTAAAATTTGAGTAGTCCGACGTTTCGCTGATAATTACAATCAGCTTCATCGGGCAGCTGATTGTGGAGGGTTACGACACATTTATAAATAACGCGATCTTACCCAAAAACCTATATGATGAATTTATCTTAAACGCACACACACACGCACAAATGCGCCGACAATACACCAAAACTTTCCCGGTACGTGCCGAAGAGATCAATTACACGCAGGACCTCCTGAAAAGGAGAAGTTGAGTATCGTTGAGGCTTTCCTGGATTAAAGAATCGTCGTAGTGTAGTAGAACTCTCGATTGGCCACGCTCATGGCTGGGAGGACGGCCCCAGGATAATTCACAAATCGTGGCTAATCAAAAGAAAATCAATCGCTGCCCACCGTTGTAAACACATGCTGCTACTTATCTAAACGGAATTTATATTAGCGCCTTAACCAAGGAGCTTGACAGAGAATGAACAAGATAATTGTTTTTTTAACCTTCTATTTGGCAACAAAACTGACACTTTTTTTTATGGTGCATTGGTGCACTGTCTTTGAGTTTTGCGCTTTTGGCGTCATCTGGTCCAACACCATGTGAGACTGGGCTCTAAGGAAAGCTGTCTTGGGTGTGGACCAATCAACTTCAAGGACAGTGCATACATTATCAGAGTTATGTTTTTTGTTTGCATTATGACTGCAGGTATTGTGGTCTATGCAAACATGACTCCTTATAAAAAAAAAAGGTGTCAGTTTTGTTGCCAGATAGAAGGGTAAAACACCAATTATCATAGAGAATGAACAAGTCACTTTCAGATGTTTTCTTGTTCGTGTGTTTTGTTTGTTAATGGCTCACAACAGGGTTATACCAAATAAATGCAACTGAAAACAACGGTATAAACAACGCACGTGTATGATTGTAATTGTGGAGTTGAAGCGAATTAAAGAAATTACCGGAATAGAGGGCGAATCTGTGATGATGCGTGGATTCGGTGGAGTGCAAAATAGATGACAGATAATGATGGATGATGGGTGATGATTGATGAACTGAATGAATGAGGTTAATGAGCGATATTCATGTAATGAGAACGGTGGATAGCAAAGTCAACATCAATCAAACTCCGCCACCAACTGTTGTTAATGTATTGCAACTACTGTACTGTAGAGGCGATCACGTGAAAATATTTACAAGAATAGCGATGTTGTATAACTGTTTAACGGCCGCTCTCTCGCATACTTCACCAATTTTATTGCTGTGGCTGTCTCGCCTGAAGACGATCGCTTGTGTTGCGATCGAAAAGTCGTGATCTATTATTATTTTTGTCTACCTACGTGACTGTACCGAAAGCATCAAAGAGTTTGTTTCTAGGCAATGAATTTGTGCTTCAGGGAAAATCATCAACTATGAATTTAAGTCAAAATCTCTGGTGCCCGCTTCATTCGCAAATTGGATCAACGACACGCAGATAATCGAGGGTCTACTGAAATGATGAAAACTCAACATTCAACATTAATTAACGTCAAACAATCAAGTGGTCAAAATTATTTACAGATTATATACGAAGACGAAGATCACCCAGGTAGCCTCCACAAGCTGTTGGGGCGAGTGCCGCGTGGCGAACAGCACCTGTGAAGGCCGGCAAAGCAGTGCAGATCCACACAATAACAGCAGCCGCCATTCGTCACTAAGTGGCGGCAACGTCATCGCGGCACCTGTGCCAGGCTAGGTGCACTTTGAGGCAGAGGTCGCAAACGGGTTTTGATTCCTTACCCATACCCGGCCGCACCTGGGTCGCAAACGGGTACCCGTACCCGGCCGTACCCGTACCCTACCCGTACCCTGCCAACGTAGCATCACCTGCTAGAGCTCATCAATGGGACCATGTCCAGATCGCTTAAGGATCTGTGAGCTCCTCATATCTGGTTAAACCCTGGATGGATCATAGGCAAGCCAGCCTCAACAATTCAAACCGGCACAGATGGCCCTGCAAAGGGTTCCACTTTTCGCAAACATCGAGAAACGAGGGCATGACTGTGAGCTTTGTGTGGAGTATTACTTCCAGGTAGCTTCCACCACAGCGTTACGCAGCTGATGAAAAGATGCTACTTGACCGATTTGGAGTGAGACCTCCATTGCGAAACTGGAGCTGGTCATAAGCACACTTCCCAAGTCTGCAAACTCCTCCACTATTTTAATAGGTGTTTACCCTTTCAACTGGTACAAAAACTGACACCTTTATACAAGGCATCATGTTTGCAATAACCACAACACAAGCAGTCAAAATGCAAACAAAAAGAAACTCTGATTATGATGATATGCACTGTCCTTGAAGTTGATTGGTCCACACCCGAGACAGATTTTCCTAGAGCCTAGTCTCCATTGGTGTTGGACCAGATGACGCCAAAAGGCGTACTAATGATGCCTTGTATAAAGGTGTCAATTTTTGTACCAGTTGAAAGGGTAAAAACCTATCACTATATTTTGCCACTGGTAAAGGAGGTCTCATAGTGCAAATCCTCCACTATTTACACAACTGCCCCGTCACTCATGGGGAGTTGAGGGGGGTGGAGTATTTGATGAAAGCAATTCTGAGATCATCAGCATATGTAACATGGTTGACCAATAGGAAGCCATCCCTTGACTGCACCCAGGCATCGATGAGCCTCCAGTTGTATCTGCTGTACTCGAAGAAACTCATCACACCGTCTTGAAAAGCATCTCTAACTAGGTGGTGAAAGATGTTAGTGTCGGGGCTATTGTGGATTTGAATGGGGTCCTAGATGGACACCCACCACCACAGTGGAGGAATGGCAGGCGCAACTTACAAAGCCCATGGTCAGTGGGCAGATCAAGTCCACGGCAGGTCCTGGTGTCAAGGACATGGGCCCGCATCTGCTGTTCCATCACTATCTAGTCCAGCAGATGTTCTTGATTGGAACCTATCCCAAGGATAGGTGAGAGGGCATAGAAGGCATCTGACTCATCGGCCTTGCCTGCATCCCTCCAATGATGTCCGTCTTCGGTGGGAACGTAAGCAACCACCATCACCACCACCACCACCATTTCTCGCTTCCCGTTGTTGAGCGAGCGAGCCCAAAGTGGCCAGGGACTCACGACTTCCCATACCTCACCTCCACGCTCCCACACACCCCTTCGTTATTTTGTCGTCTCCTACCTTGAGTCGTGGACTGTCCACCCCACCTGGTTACTGGGGTCAGAACCGGTCCTCAGAACCTCCTGGATTCTACAGAGGTCCAGACAACACCGGTCCATAGACTCGCACTCACAAAGACAAAGACCCCCCGTATAGCCTCCACAGACTGTTGGGCAAGTGCTGTTAGCGAGCACCGAGTAGCGATGTTTACACACTGCTACACCAGGTACTCATCTGAGGCTGAGTCGACCTAGGGGAGACCCACGATAATCGTCGCCGGTGTTGTCTGTGCACGGGAATCGAACTCGGGTTGCCAGGTTCATAGCGCTAACCGCTACACTACCGCTCACACACACACAAGTTGAAACACTCACACACACTCACAAGTTGAAACACTCACACACACAAGGTGAAACACTCACACACACAAGGTGAAACACTCACACACACAAGTTGAAACATACACTCACACACACATACACACACAAGTTGAAACACACACTCACACACACAAGTTGAAACACACATACACCCTGCTGGTGGTGAGTGGGTGACACGGGCTGGCTGTGATTGTCCACCATGCTGCTGGTGGTGGACTATGAGGTGGACCCTCAGAGGGCGTCCCGCGCGTGCCTCCACTCGTGACGGGTGCTCTGCAGGGCGAGCGTGCGCTCGTGGTCCACCGTCACGTAGTCCACCCGGCACAGCGCCAGCGGGGACGGGGGGGAGGGGGGCAGCACCCCCACCTGGGGGGGGGGGGGGAGGGGGGGGGAGGGTGGTGAGGAGGAGGAGGTGAGGGGTGTGAGGGGGTGAGGAGGAGGTGAGGGTGGTGAGGGTGGTGAGGGTGGTGAGGAGGTGAGGGGGGTGAGGAGGGGGGTGAGGAGGAGGTGAGGGTGGTGAGGGTGAGGTGAGGGGGTGAGGGTGAGGGGGTGAGGGTGGTGAGGGTGGTGAGGAGGAGGTGAGGGTGAGGAGAGAGGGTGAGGGTGGTGAGGGTGGTGAGGAGGAGGAGGTGAGGGTAAGGGGGTGAGGGTGAGGTGAGGGTGGTGAGGGTGAGGTGAGGGTGAGGTGAGGGTGAGGTGAGGGGGTGAGGAGGAGGTGAGGGTGGTGAGGGTGTGGAGGAGGAGGTGAGGGTGGTGAGGGTGAGGTGAGGGGGTGAGGAGGTGAGGGTGGTGAGGATGGTTAGGAAGATGTGAGGGTGAGGGGGTGAGGGGGTGAGGGTGGTAAGGGTGGTCAGGTAGTGCGAGTGATGGTAGTGATGGTGCTAGTGAGTGATGGTGTGAGTGATGTGAGTGAGTGATGGTGTGAGTGATGCTAGTGATGTGAGTGAGTGATGTTAGGGATGCTAGTGAGTGATGTTAGTGATGTTAGTGATGCTAGTGAGTGATGCTAGTGATGCTAGTGATGGTGCTAGTGATGTTAGTGATGGTGTTAATGATGGTAGTGAGTGATGTTAGTGAGTGATGCTAGTGATGTTAGTGATGTGAGTGAGTGATGTGAGTGAGTGATGGTGCTAGTGATGGTGCTAGTGATGTTAGTTATGCTAGTGATGTTAGTGAGTGATGCTAGTGATGTGAGTGAGTGATGGGTTACCGGTGCTAGTGATGTTAGTGATGCTCGTGAGTGATGTTAGTGATGGAAGTGAGTGATGTTAGTGATGCTAGTTGATGCTAGTGAGTGATGTTAGTGAGTGAGTGATGTTGGTGAGTGATGTGAGTGAGTGATGGGTCACCGGTGCTAGTGATGCTAGTGATGTTAGTGATGGTAGTGATGATGTTAGTGATGGTAGTGATGGTAGTGATGGTGGTAGTGATGGTGCTAGTGAAGGTAGTGATGTTAGTGATGTTAGTGATGGTGTTAGTGATGCGAGTGAGTGATGGGTCACCGGTGCGTGTGTAATCCCCCGAGCCTCCACGTCCACGTCCAGGTAGTTGACGCGTGTGGCGACAGTCACCATGCGGCTCTACAGAGACACAGATCCCATCCCGTGTAGCCTTCACACACTGTAGGGGCAAGTGCTGCTAGCCGGCTCTACAACAACAACAACAACAGCCACCGTTCGCCACCGTCTGGCGTTGATTTTACCACGGCGCCTGTGCCAGGCTAGGTGCACTCCAAGGTCACTCACTCAGCCACGCAATCACTGGCCAAGCCACTCACTCACCCATTCACCCACCCACTCACCGACCCAATCACTCAGCCACCCAATTACTCAGCCACGCACTCACTCACCCACTCACTTACCAACTCACTCACCTACCCACCCACTCACTCACCTACACACCCACTCACTCAGCCACCCACCCACCCACTCACGCACCCACCCACCCACTCACGCAAGCACCCACCCACCTCACGCACGCACCCACCCACTCACGCACGCACCCACCCCACCCACTCACCCACCCACCCACCCACTCCACCCACCCACCCATTCACTCACCCACCCACCCACTCAACTCACCCACTCACCCACCCAATCACTCAGCCATTCACTTACTCACTCACTCACCTACCCACCCACTCACCACTCACCACCCACTCACCGACCCACCCACTCACCCACCCACTCACCCACCCACCCACTCACCCCACCCCACCCACTCACCCACCCACTCACCTACCACTCACCCACCCACCCACTCACCCACACCACCCACTCACCCACACCACTCACCCACCCACCCACCCACCCACTCACCTACCCACCCACCCACCCACTCACCCACTCACCTACCCACCCACTCACCCACCCACCCACTCACCACCCACCCACCCACTCACCCACCACCACTCACCCACCCACCCCACTCACCCACTCACCTACCCACCCACTCACCCCACCCACCCCACTCACCCCACTCACCCACCCACCCACCACCCACTCACCCACCCACCCACTTCACCCACCCACCCACCCACTCACTCACTCACCCACCCACCCACTCACCGACCCAATCACTCAGCCACCCAATTACTCAGCCACGCACTCACTCACCCACTCACTTACCAACTCACTCACCTACCCACCCACTCACTCACCTACACACCCACTCACTCAGCCACCCACCCACCCACTCACGCACCCACCCACCCACTCACGCACGCACCCACCCACTCACGCACGCACGCACCCACCCACCCACCCACTCACCCACCCACCCACTCACTCACCCACCCACCCACTCACTCACCCACTCACCCACCCAATCACTCAGCCATTCACTTACTCACTCACTCACCTACCCACCCACTCACCCACCCACCCACTCACTCACCCACCCACCCACCCACTCACCCACCCACCCATTCACCCACCCACCCAATACCACCAATACCACAACCACCAACACCACCACCAACACCACCATCACTAATACCACCACCAACACCACCATCACTAATACCACCACCAACACCACCATCACTAATACCATCACCACCATCACCACAGTGACGGGTGCGTCGTTACCATGGGGATGTATCCGTCTTTCTCGGTGTCCCAGGGCGTCTGGGTCTCAGCGGGCTCGGAGCTCCTGCAGAGGGAGAAGCGTCACATCAAGAGGCAGCAGTAGCAGCAGCAGGAGCAGCAGCAGCAGCAGGAGTAGCAGCAGGAGCAGCAGGAGCAGGAGCAGCAGCAGCAGCAGCAGTAGCAGCAGCAGGAGCAGCAGCAGCAGTAGCAGCAGCAGGAGCAGCAGCAGCAGCAGCAGGAGCAGCAGGAGCAGGAGCAGCAGCAGCAGCAGCAGCAGCAGGAGCAGCAGGAGCAGGAGCAGCAGCAGGAGCAGCAGCAGCAGCAGGAGCAGCAGGAGCAGCAGCAGCAGCAGGAGCAGCAGGAGCAGCAGCAGCAGCAGGAGCAGCAGCAGGAGCAGCAGCAGCAGCAGGAGGAGCAGCAGCAGCAGGAGCAGCAGCAGCAGCAGCAGGAGGAGCAGCAGCAGCAGGAGCAGCAGCAGCAGGAGCAGCAGTAGTAGCAGCAGCAGCAGGAGCAGCAGGAGCAGCAGGAGCAGCAGGAGCAGCAGCAGCAGCAGCAGCAGGAGCAGCAGCAGCAGGAGGAGCAGCAGGAGCAGCAGGAGCAGCAGGAGCAGCAGCAGCAGGAGGAGCAACAGCAGGAGCAGCAGCAGCAGGAGGAGCAGGAGCAGCAGGAGCAGCAGCAGCAGCAGCAGGAGGAGCAGGAGCAGCAGGAGCAGCAGCAGCAGGAGGAGCAGGAGCAGCAGGAGCAGCAGCAGCAGCAGCAGGAGGAGCAGGAGCAGCAGGAGCAGCAGCAGGAGCAGCAGCAGCAGGAGGAGCAGGAGCAGCAGCAGCAGGAGGAGCAGGAGCAGCAGGAGCAGCAGCAGCAGCAGCAGGAGCAGCAGCAGCAGGAGGAGCAGGAGCAGCAGGAGCAGCAGCAGCAGGAGCAGCAGCAGGAGGAGCAGCAGTAGTAGCAGCAGGGGCAGCAGCAGCAGCAGGAGCAGCAGCAGCAGGAGCAGCAGCAGCAGGAGCAGCAGGAGCAGCAGGAGCAGCAGTAGTAGCAGCAGGGGCGAGGATGTAGCGGACGAAGGGCGATGCCAGTGAGTTCATGCCTCACGTAACACAGCAACACTCACCACTGCCCAATGTTGGATGTACCAAGTTCCAGTTGTAACGAATTGTGGATTTATACGAAACTTTAAACTCTTTGAAACTAAACTTGTTTTAATTTTAGCAGGTAAGGCCCACTGAGCGATGTAGCTCTTAAAGTCGATGGGAGGATTTGACATTGAAGTCTATGGGAGCCTTTAACATTGGAGTCTATGGGAGCCTTTAACATTGAAGTCTATGGCAGCCTTTAACATTGAAGTCTATGGGAGCCTTTAACATTAGAGTCTATGAGAGCATTTAACATTGAAGTCTATGGGAGCCTTTAGCATTGAAGTCTATGGGAGCCTTTAACATTGAAGTCTATTGGAGTTTTTAATATTGAAGTCTATGGGAGCCTTTAACATTGAAGTCTATGGGAGCCTTTACCATTGAAGTCTATGGGAGCCTTTAACATTGAAGTCTATGGGAGGATTTAACACTGAAGTCTATGGGAGCCTTTACCATTGAAGTCTATGGGAGCCTTTAACATTGAAGTCTATGGGAGGATTTAACATTGAAGTCTATGGGAGGATTTAACATTGAAGTCTATGGGAGACTTTAACATTGAAGTCTATGGGAGCCTTTAACATTGAAGTCTATGGGAGCCTTTAACATTGAAGTCTATGGGAGCCTTTAACATTGAAGTCTATGGGAGCCTTTAACATTGGAGTCTATGGGAGCCTTTAACATTGAAGTCTATGGGAGCCTTTAACATTGAAGTCTATGGGAGCCTTTAACGTTGGAGTCTATGGGAGCCTTTAACATTGAAGTCTATGGGAGTCTTAAACATTGGAGTCTATGGGAGCCTTCAACATTGAAGTCTATGGGAGCCTTTAACATTGAAGTCTATGGGAGCCTTTAACATTGAAGTCTATGGGAGCCTTTAACATTGAAGTCTATGGGAGCCTTTAACATTGGAGTCTATGGGAGCCTTTAACATTGAAGTCTATGGGAGCCTTTAACATTGAAGTCTATGGGAGCCTTTAACGTTGGAGTCTATGGGAGCCTTTAACGTTGGAGTCTATGGGAGCCTTAACATTGAAGTCTATGGGAGACAAAGTAATATATAGTATCGTAATTGTTTAGTAAATAAATAGCAGTGTGATACACATTAGGGTGGGTAGAATAATACATAGTGTTACATTAAAATGTATAAGGTATAGGGTGGTTGATAGAAATACAGTATATAATTTAATGTTGGGTTTGTCTATGGCAGTATATAGTACGGTATAGACTCGTGTGATGTAAGAGAATAAAGTTTAGATGGAAGCATATTATATAATTTTTACGACGTAGAATTGTAATGTATTACTTACTGTTAGTAACTCAGCTTATTGTAGAGTATAGTAAGTATACTGATGGTGCTATTTAATTTATACTTTAGTTGTTTATGCAGTTTATACTTTAGTTTTTTACGTGGTTGTTTAGTAACTGCAGCTACATACTATTAACATTCCTTTCCTTTGTTAATGCTACCCCCCTTCCCCCTCCCTTTGATGCTGCTGATCCTGCATAATGCACGGGCATAATATTAATTTGAAACCCCCCCGCCCACCTCCTACGCATTTTCCATATGCTAAATTCCTCTTGATATGCAAATTATTTTGTCAAGGCGCTCTTCTTCCCACCTCCCCCCCTCCAACCCAGCTTAAATATACGCTCCAAGCTTGGTGGTGTTTCATTCTTCACCTGAGGACGGCTGCTTGCGCTGTGGCCGAAACGTCGTGAGAATTATTTTATTATGTTTTGTTTTTATTATTTTATTACTTCCCTTCTACGTGACTTTACCGAAAGAACCAAGAAGAAGAGGTCTATGGGAGCCTTTAACATTGAAGTCTATGGGAGCCTTTAACATTGAAGTCTATGGGAGGATTTAACATTGAAGTCTATGGGAGCCTTTAACATTGAAGTCTATGGGAGCCTTTAACATTGAAGTCTATGGGAGGATTTAACATTGAAGTCTATGGGAGCCTTTAACATTGAAGTCTATGGGAGACTTTAACATTGAAGTCTATGGGAAGTCTATGGGAGTTTTTAACATTGAAGTCTATGGGAGCCTTTAACATTGAAGTCTATGGGAGCATTTAGCATTAAAGTCTATGGGAGCGTTAAACATTGAAGTCAGTAGGTGGCGATGATGATGGTGGTGATGATAGTGGTGGTGATGGTGTTGGTACAGCATGATGATGGTGATGGTGCTGGCGATCATGGCGATAGTGATGATGGCGGTGATGGCGATGTTGGTGATAATGGTGGAGGTGGTGATAGTGATGTTGGTGATGATGGTGATGATGGTGATGTTGGTGATGGTGCCGAGTGGCTGTGCCGGGCTTACGGTCCGCACCTCGGTGAGCTCCACGGAGCTTCTGCCTGAGGCCCGGGGGAGGCTCCTCCACTCCGCGTCTGCGCACCTGCCCACACACAAAGATAAAGGTACCCCACCGCCATGTAGCCTCGCCGAGACTGTTGGGGCAAGACTTCAATGTTAAAGACCCCCATAGACTTCAATGTTAAAGGCTCCCATAGACTTCAATGTTAAAGGCTCCCATAGATGTCAATGTTAAAGGCTCCTATAGACTCCAATGTTAAGTCTCCCATAGACTTCAATGTTAAAGTGTCTGCCATAGACTTCAATGTTAAATCCTCCCATAGACTTCAATGTTAAAGGCTCCCATAGATGTCAATGTTAAAGGCTCCCATAGACTCCAATGTTAAAGTCTCCCATAGACTTAAATGTTAAAGGTTCCCATACACTTCAATGTTGAATCCTCCCATGGACTTCAATGTTAAAGGCTCCCATAGACTTCAATGGTAAAGGCTCCCATAGACTTCAATATTAAAGGCTCCCATAGACTTCAATGTTAAAGGCTCCCATAGACTTCAATGTTAAAGGCTCCCATAGACTTCAATGTTAAAGTCTCCCATAGACTTCAATGGTAAAGGCTCCCATAGACTTCAATATTAAAGGCTCCCATAGACTTCAATGTTAAAGGCTCCCATAGACTTCAATGTTAAAGGCTCCCATAGACTTCAATGCTAAAGGCTCCCATATACTTCAATGTTAAAGGCTCCCATAGACTTCAATGTTAAACACTCCCATAGACTTCAATGTTAAAGGCTCCCATAGACTTAAATGTTAAAGGTTCCCATACACTTCAATGTTGAATCCTCCCATGGACTTCAATGTTAAAGGCTCCCATAGACTTCAATGTTAAATACTCCCATAGACTTCAATGTTAAAGGCTCCCATATACTTCAATGTTAAAGGCTGCCATAGACTTCAATGCTGAAGGCTACTTAATGAAAATTGTTACTGAGATGCCTCTGACTGACGTCTTGGGTTTATGCCACCGTATTAAAGCGAGTTTTCATATCAGAATTTGCGTTAAGACTCTTCACAAACTAAACAATTTTTCACGTTACCAGCTTAAAGCCCATTGAGCTATGGAGCTTTCTTTCATAAGCGACCTGGCCACAAACAATAGCGCAACCAAGTGGCTGGGGTGCTGAATTGGTGAGTGGGTGGGTGAGTGGGTGGATGAATGGGTGGGTGGGTGAGTGGGTGGGTGGGTGGGTGAGTGGGTGGGTGGGTGGGTGAGTGGCTGGCTGAGTGGGTGGGTGGGTGAGTGGCTGGGTGGGCGAGTGGGTGGGTGGGTGGGTGAGTGGGTGAGTGGCTGGGTGGGTGAGTGGCTGGGTGGGTGAGTGGCTGGGTGGGTGAGTGGCTGGGTGGGTGCTGAGTAGGTGAGTGGGTGGGTGAGTGGGTGGGTAGGTGGGTGAGTAGGTGAGTGGGTGGGTGAGTGGGTGGGTGGGTGAGTGGGTGGGTGGGTGGGTGGGTGAGTGGGTGAGTGGGTGGGTGAGTGAGTGGCTGGGTGAGTGGCTGGGTGAGTGGGTGGGTGGGTGAGTGGGTGGGTGGGTGAGTGGCTGGGTGAGTGGGTGGGTGGGTGAGTGGGTGGGTGAGTGGGTGAGTGGCTGGGTGAGTGAGTGGGTGAGTGAGTGGCTGGGTGAGTGGGTGGGTGAGTGGGTGGGTAAGTGGGTGAGTGAGTGGTTGGGTGGGTGGGTGAGTGGGTGGGTGAGTGAGTGGGTGAGTGGCTGGGTGAGTGGGTGGGTGATTGGGTGGGTGAGTGTGGCATGGCTGCCGTCGTTGGTAATGAAACCGGTGAGTCGCCAAGCGTCTTACCGGGCCGCACCGGCTTCAGGTCGCGGTAGATCGGCGGGGGAGACAGAGACACGGACGGTGGCTTCCACAGAGACATCATCCCTGGGACCAGATCCACCACGGCTATGCGGAGACACAGGCACACACAGAGACACGCTTAGGCATAGAGACACGGACACACACAGAGACACAGGCACACACAGAGACACGCTTAGGCATAGAGACACGGACACACACAGAGACACGGACACACACAGAGATACGCTTAGGCATAGAGACACGGACACACACAGAGACACGCTTAGGCATAGAGACACGGACACATACAGAGACACGCTTAGGCATAGAGACACGGGCCCACACAGAGACACGCTTAGGCATAGAGACACGGTCAAACATAGAGACATGGGCACACACAGAGACACGGGCACACACAGAGACACGGACACACACAAAGACATGGAAACAAGTAGAGACACGGTAAGACACAGAGACACGATCAGAGACACTCCACACTGTACAAATTTGTGGCGTTTTAGCTGCCCGGCGCTCCGCTCGTTGTAGTGAGCATCGCTCATTTTCCCTCCGCTGTTATTGGAGGGTGACTGCCAACTGCCCGGTACCATCCTTCACGAGCCTCCTCTACAGAGGCAGATCTTGACACCGCCAGTACCAGTCATCAGCAAGTCCACTCAGCTCCACGTCCTCCTGTACCGCATCAGTCAATCCGTGCCCATTCACCCCCCTGCTATCTGGACAAACGGAAGCTGATTGGGCATGCGGTGGCTGGGCATGTGAGCTCAATAACTCGGCGAAATTAAGCCTCGCTTACCAGAGGAGCTCACTAATGAGACAGAGTTCAGATATTTCAGGTATATGTGCACTCCTCACGAAATCCAAAACGGGTTAAACCCAGGATGGATCGTAGGCAGGCCAGCATCATTGTTGTAAACTGTCGCAGATCTTTCTTTAAAGGGGTTCACATTTCACAAGCATAGAGAAAGGAGGGAATGACCGTAGCCGAGAAGACCTGAAGCCTCGTGCGGAGCGACAGACCAGGTAGATTCCACGCAGCGTTACGCAACCGATGAAAAGATGTTGCCGCTCGATTGATTCGGAGTGAGACCTCTGCTGCTAAACCGGAGCCGGTCATGAGCACACTGCCCAGGTATGGGAAACTCTCCAATCTCTCCACAACTGCCCCATCACCGATTGGGAGTTGTGTGGGTGGAGTGTCCGATGGTACAAAATACCCAGGCAGGTGCTTAGTTTTGGTGAAGCTGATGGTAAGGCCCCACCTCTTAGTGGCACGCTCCAGTCTCAGAGAGACAGACACACACAGAGTCACACACAAACAGATACAAAGACAAAGACACACACACAGACACAGAGTCTCACTGTGAGACCACACGCACCGCACCCACCCAGCTGCTGCTGCTGCTGCTGTGGGGGGAGTCGCTCCCCGTGGAGATGGAGCTGCTGGGGACCTCCAGCCGGGATCCAGGGGGTGGAGGGTGCCCCCCGGCACATGGGGACGTAGTCGTTGCCCCTCATGAGGACGTAGCTGCCCCCCACCTCGTCAGCCACCTCCTCCGGGCCCTGGAAGGGATTTATCGTCGCGATCAACGTTGGATGCCAGAGCTTGGGCAATGTTTTTTTTTCCTTCCCATGGGGCTTAGGGCTTGTGCAATTCAATGTCTATTTAACACGTCGGCTTTAGCGACAAAATATTATCCATAATAGAGTTTTTTTTAAGGTGGTTGTAATTACCGGCAAAACGTCATACTCAAATGGTGAGTGTAGTGGGTGTACTCTCCAACATTCTAGATTTGAAGCTTTTGTGACTGCAAGGATTCATATTCTTAGGTTGTTTCGGTAAAGTCACGTAGGTAAAAAAATTAAAATTAATAAAAGTAAAATAAATAAATAAATTGCTTACGTGACTTTACCGAAAAAACCTAAGAATATTACTCTCCAACACAACGGTTAGTGCTGAACTAGTAACGAATTGGCACATTTTGATTACGTGAGAAACCTTTACTAATTAGGCGATGGGATATTCAGGCGATATAACCCAAGAACCTCTCTTGTGAATTCATTGTCGAGTTCGGAGATACGAACAAATCCAGGCTCTCGGGAACATAACCCGTTTGTAAGTCGATGCCTGTTTGTGTTACACACAATTGTATGTTCCTTCTTATTTATGAGTTTAACAACAGCGCTTCCCTTTTACATTGAACTGTAACACGTTGGACCACGCTGACCATACGTACAATTATACAGTGAGCTGAGAGATACGAACAATCTTCTTGGTTCTTTCGGTAAAGTCACGTCCAAATGGACGCTGTCTTTCCGACAGACCTGTTCTTCACCTGAGGACGGCTGCTTGCGTTGTGGCCGAAACGTCGTGAGAATTTTATTTTGTTATGTTTTATTTTTATTATTTGATTATTTCCCTTCTACGTGACTTTACCGAAAGAACCAAGAAGATGATTCCCTGCAGTCACGAAAGCTTTACATCGAAATTTAACCGCTGGCTGGTTTCTACCCTCGTTAGGGACTCATCGCTACAGAAACAGCCACCGACGCGTTCGCTACGTGTTGGGGAGATTTGTGCTTCGGATCCAGCGGGCCGCCCCGGTTAATGCCGCAGGTTTCAATATAACTCTGAAGATCCCGCAAGACCCAGATTTACTCCTGCCCGCTGGATGTACTCTCGCTACAACGTACTCAACGTGGTGATACGTCGTTTTGCCAGAGTTCTATGTGTCACCACCCCCATCGACACCCAGGAGGAATCTCGGCGACTGCCCCAGGCATCTGAACAGAGCGCTCGAGATGATGTTTTTATTTATCTTATCGATCGCAGGGAACGGGGCGGCCCGTAGGCTTTTGCCACCAATATTATGCATGATGGAGGTTTTTGGGTTAAATCGCGTAAATATGAATGTGTGTTGTTAAGCCCACCACCACCTCACACAGGCAATCAGTAAGAGGTTTGTCACGTAAACAAAACGTGCAAATTCGAACGGCTCTTTGGGAACGTAACCCGTTCGTAAGTCGAGGACTGCCCATAGAAATAAGAGGGTGGCGTGGGGTGTGGGGTGGGGGTGGGGTGGGGTGGCGTGGGGTGGTGTGGGGGTGGTGTGGGGGTGGTGTGGGGTGGGGTGGGGTGGCGTGGGGTGGGGGTGGGGTGGGTTGGCGTGGGGTGGTGTGGGGTGGGGTGGCGTGGGGTGGGGTGGTGTGGGGTGGGGTGGGATGGGGTGGGGTGGCGTGGGGTGGGGTGGTGTGGGGTGGGGGTGGTGTGGTGTGGGGTGGGGTGGCGTGGGGTAGTGTGGGGTGGGGTGGGATGGGGTAGTGTGGGGTGGGGTGGGATGGGGTGGCGTGGCGTGGGGTGGTGTGGGGTGGGGGTGGTGTAGGGTGGGGTGGGGTGGTGTGGGGTGGGGTGGTGTGGGGTGGGGTGGTGTGGGGTGGGGTGGGATGGGGTGGCGTGAGGTGGGGTGGGGTGGCGTGGGGTGGTGTGGGGTGGCGTGGGGTGGGGTGGGGGTGGGGTGGGATGGCGTGGGGTGGTGTGGGGTGGGGTGGTGTAGGGTGGGCGTGGTGTGGGGTGGTGTGGGGTGGGTTGGCGTGGGGTGGTGTAGGGTGGTGTGGGGTGGTGTAGGGGTGGTGTAGGGTGGCGTGAGGTCTCACCGTGTTACCGAGGGTCGTGCCCCCCCCTAGCGAGGGTGACGAGGAGAGGGGGGCGACACGCTGCTGTATGGGCATTGACATGGTCCTGGGGGTGAGGTACGTCGCATCGTCACCCTCGCTGCCCCCCTACACACGCACACAGACACATAGATACACACACAGACACACACAGACAAACACAGACAGACATATAGATACACACACAGACACAGACAGACACATAGATACACACACAGACACACAGACAGACATATAGATACACACACAGACACACACAGACAGACATATAGATACACACAGACACAGACAGACACATAGATACACACACAGACACACACAGAGAGACACATAGATACACACACAGACACATAGATATACACACAGACACACACAGACACACGCACACAGACACAGATACACACACACAGACACACACGGACATACATTTAGATACACACACAGACACATAGATATACACACAGACACACACAGACACACGCACACAGACACAGATAGACACACACAGACACACACGGACATACATTTAGATACACACATAGACACATAGATATGCACACAGACACACACAGACACATGCACACAGACACAGATAGACACACACAGACACACACGGACATACATTTAGATACACACACAGACACATAGATATGCACACAGACACACACAGACACACGCACACAGACACAGATAGACACACACAGACACACACGGACATACATTTAGATACACACACAGACACATAGATATGCACACAGACACACACAGACACACGCACACAGACACAGATAGACACACAGAGACACACACGGACATACATTTAGATACACACACAGACACACACAGAGTTCTGCTTGCTGGGTTTCTTTTCCATCTCGGCCACCGCCACCGCTTTCCCGTAAAATCACCCCCCCTCCCCCCGCCAGGGTAGGCGACACTTCCCCATTGAGCTTCCTCCAGACGAATCCCCGCAATGCGCGTCACCTCGAGGGATGCTCGGGGAAATCAAGCGGTGTCCGTGACGGACCACGTGCTGCTGATCAAGTTTCAAGTATTAGGTGTAGCCCTGTGAGCCATTCGGCTCTTGAATCGGGTGCAACCACAACATACAAAAAAAATATGAACAAGAAAACATCTTAAAGTGACTATGTGACTGAGTGCAAACAGAAGATCCAAGAAAAGACGGCAAAATATTGCAGAAAAAGCAGCGTACACCAACGCTGTGTGCAAAAATCCCAGTGGGATGCAAGTCAAACAACAACACCAACAAGCACAAGACAACTTAGATTAAGGCCATCAGTCTAACTCTGTACTACAACAAACAAACATGGCCATACCGAAAAACTTTTCAAAAATCACCAAAATAAAGCCATAAAAGCAATGAAACAGTGATCATAGGAACTGTGACCGAATTTTCACAATAAACGACGTGAACAACGTGTACTACCAAACTCCGCAGCCATAGCTGGCTGCATGAATCACTCCACAACAGCAGGAGACATTGAATGACGAAACCGGTCATTGCCCTAGAAACGTTTGGGCAGTTCACCAACATTGGTTCATATAGAGCTTGGCTCTGCTGCTGATGATGACACACGGACTGTAACGCCCATCGTATAATAATAATTATTATATATTGTTGTTATTACGGTATTAGCCAGGGCGGCCTGCCAGATCTGTACCACGAACATCTGTGACACAAAGGAGGCTGTCTTGCTCAGGTGTAGGCCAATCGGTTCCAAGGGCAATGCGTCAGAGGTCGTAAACAGGTTTTGTTTCCTTACCCGTACCCGTACCCGGCCGCACCAGGGTCGCAAATGGGTACCCGTACACGTACCCGGCCAGGTACGGGTAGCCGTTCCCTACCCGTACCCTACCCGAAATGAGTGACAAACAGTTACAGCAAACGGGTACCCGTACCCGGCCGGGTACGGGTAGCCGGGTATCGGGTAGGGTACGTGTATCGGGTACCCGATTGCGACCTCTGCAATGCGTGCATCGTTATCAAAGCGCGTGTTTGTGTGCGTTGACCTCGTACTGTTTGTCTTTGGGCGTTGCTCGCTGGTCTACCACCGGTGGTGAGACGAGGCCTTAACGGAGGAGGCTGTAGCTCTGGTCTAGACCAATGATTTCCAATGGCAATGACATGATTACACTGGTCAACACACTTTTTCTGGCATAAGGTATTCCAACGGTTATAAGGTAATTTTGGGGTGCTGATTCCAAATCTGGCATCAGTTTTTGTCTATCACATCAGGTTTATGAGATATCAAATATTGCATATTCAATAAAAACTGCAGAAGAAAAATATTAAATAAATGTGGATATCTACATAAATGATATTATAAACACACTATCCTAAAAATACAGCACCATATTTTAACACTAAAGCAGTCACTGACTCGCAACAACTTGCAATCGTAAGTGACAGAGTTAATTTCGGGTAAAATCAATGAAAATGGGGTATGCCGATAGCATAACAATGAGACGTGATAGAGCAAATCTGAGATCAGATTTGGAATCGGCACCCTGAAATTAGTCTAGAACAGCTGCAAAAGTCCAGGCCAGAATTTTGTTGTTGTTGTTGTTGACCAGTGTTATCGAAGCGTGTGTTCGTCTGCGTGTTTCACCACAAGGAAGATGCGTGGTTCATGCAGACTACTTGACCATGACGCCTCGTGGTGATAATCGCTGTCTATTTGGTGTTTGGACATGTTAACTCCTCCTTGCAGTATCATCATGGGACCTCCTTTGCCAGTACCAAAATATACTAATAGGGGTTTTCCCCTTTTTTCTGGCAACAAAACTGACACCTTTTATGTACTGTCTTTGAAAGTGATTGGTCCACACCAGAGACAGCTTTCTTTAGAGCCTAGTCTCATATGGTGTTCGACCAGATGACGCCAAAAGGCGCACAGTTCAAAGACAACGCACTACAAGAGTAATGAGAGCTCAGGGTGAGCAGCTACATCATGGGACCTCCTTTGCCACTACCAACATCTACTAATAGGGTTTTTCCTCCTTGCAGTGCTGTTCTTGGCTGGAAAGGCTCAAGCCGATTCGTCTTTGTTCAAGCATCAACACTGGCAACGCGTCACCACCCCGAAGATGAATGCAGACGTTAGCGATGTTGATGATGGTGGTGTTGATGGCGTTGATAAGGATGTTGATATTAAATATGTTCATGACGGTATTGATGTTAATTATGTTAATGATGGCGATGATGATGATGCGAATGATGATGTTAATACTGGTTTTGATGATGATGTTGTTGATTATGTGAATGCTGATGCCGCTGTTAATAATCATGTTAATGATGGTGTTGATGATGATGTTGATTCTAATTATGTTTATGATGGTAATGTTAATGATGTTTATGATGATGGTGTTAATGATGTTTATGATGATGGTGTTAATGATGGTGTTTATAATGTTAGCAATGTTAATGATGGTGTTAATGATGGTGTTGATGGTGGTGGTTGCGTTTACAACACCGCTCACAACAACGACGACGACGTCACCTGGCTTCTGGGCGGGGCCCCCAGCGCACTGCTGGGCTGCGATTGGCTGCGCAGACGATGTGGGTGGAGCCTCTGCTCCGCCCCGTGCAATTGGTCGAGCGAGTGGGCGTGGCCTGGCGAGGGGGCGTGGTCACCCGGTAAGGGGGCGTGGCTCCGGGCAGGGACCGGAAAAATGGCCGACGTGCTCCTGGAGATGGCGCCGGACCTGTGATGAGAGGAGCCTCCTGATTGGCCGGCGTTGGCGGAGTAGGCCGGGCTTGGAGATTTCGATTGGTCGGCGGGGTGGGTGCCATCTGTATGACGAACACAGACGAATTGTGACGCACTGCGTACTAGCTAAACTATTAAACTATTTTTATTTTACCAGGTAAGGTCCATTGAGCTTACAAGCGACTTGGCTACCACAAATGAACGCTCAATAGAATGTATAGCGGCAATCAAATACTGTGAACGCGTGATGTTGATTCTCTATGTTGGGGGTGGGGAATCGGAGAACATGCAAACTCCAAATATACAGCAGACATCATTAGGGTCGGGATCGAAACCACAATCTCCTGCATACGAGGCGAGGGGTATAACTTCTCATCACAACCATAGCACCCCAGACACACAAGAGACACACAGAGAGACACAAAGAGAACACACAAACTATAAATATATACCCATTCACTAACTCACCCACTCCTTCACTAACTCACCTACCAATTTACTAGCTCACTCACCCACTCATTCACTAACTCACTCACCCATTCATTCACTAACTCACCCACTCATTCACCAATTCACTCACTGACACATTCACTCACTCAATTACTCACCTACTCACTGACCAACTCACTAACCAAACCACCCACCCATTGATTAACCCACTCACTCACCCACCCACTCACCCACGAACTCTAATTCCTCCAAACCTCGCTGAGGTTATTGTGTTTTTGGCGATCCTCTTTACCTCCGTGTGTACGTCTGGGCCACCACCAGTGATAGCAATTATCTGAACCGATCCTGGCCCTCCTCTAGGTCGAATCAGCCTCGAATGAGTACACGTGGTGCTTAGTAAACATCGCCACTGGGGATACAAAGCCTGTCAGGCAGGAATGGTGCTGGCCTTCGTAGGTTCTCGCGAATCTAATTTTTTTCGACAGTCTGTTATGTTTGCTGTGGGGAGCGGTGGTTCAATGGTTATCACGCTGCGCTACGAACCTGGCGACCCGAGTTTGATTTCCGCTCACGGACACCAACACCACCGGCAATTACCTAAACTGGTCCTGGGTATCCCCTAGGTCAACTCAGCCTCAAATGAGTAGCTGGTGTGGTGTGTGTAAAACATGGCCAATAGGGAGACAAAGGTGGTCGGGCGTGCGTGGTGCTGGCCATCCAACCCCCCTCGTGTGCCACCGTGCCGGCCTTCGTAGGCCCTGCTGCTACTCGCCGCTAACAGTACTTGCTACACGGGGGTGGGGGGGGGGGTCTTTGCATGTATCTGTGTGTGTGTGAGAAAGAGACTGTGGCTAATGTATAGGAGATTGCAAATCACGTTTCCAGGAATCCGAGTCTGCACTTAAAGAAAATGCCATGCGGTGGTTAGTGGTGAAATATTCTCTGCGTGTGGCTTCACAATAACGTGGCCCACGTGGTCGATGTTGTTGATGTTTCCTTATTCACCAAGGTTCCTGTACCTGACACCATCGCAATCATTGAAGACTTGGTTCATCAGGGACTGAATGCTGGGGTACCCCCCCCCTGGTGAGACACTGCTTAACCAATACATACTTCACCTGGAATAAAACTTTCTACAAGCAAATTGAAGGCACCCCAATGGGCTCCCCCCTATCTCCGGTTGTAGCTAACATCTTCATGGAGAAATTTGAGACGGACGCCATCCAGACTGCCACTCTACGCCCGACCTTATGGAAGAGGTACGTAGACGACACTTTTGTCATCTGGCCACATGGCCGGCCTGCTCTAGACCAATTTCTTGACCACATCAATTCCATACACCCAACCATCAGATTCACCATGGAAGTCGAAAAAGATGGCAAGCTACCCTTTTTGGATGTCCTAATCAAAAGGAGACCTGATGGTTCAATGAGCCACTCTGTCTACAGGAAATCCACCCATACGGACGCTTATCTAAAACTGGATTCCCACCACCATCCATCCCAGAAGAATTCCCTCATCAAGACTCTATATCATAGAGCCCAATGCATATCCGACCATGAACACATTTCCAGTGAACTCAAACACATACGCCAAGCTCTTAAGGCTAATGGTTACTCCGACTACACAATCCGCAAAGCCATCTCTCCAACCATCAAGAAGGATCCTGTTGAGGAGCCTTTCAAGACCATCACCTTACCTTACATTGCTGGGGTCACAAAAAAGATCTCCAAAATCCTGATTAAACACAAGATCCAGGTCCGATTCAACACAGTACATAAAATCCGTGATCTGGTACCGTCTGTAAAAGATGTGGTTCCAGACATACAGCACCCTGGTGTCTACAAACTAAGTTGCCTCTGTGGTAGCAGTTACATTGGACAAACCAAACGACATGTCTCGGACCGCATCCGTGAACATAAAGCTGACCTGAAACACGGTAGGACAAACACCTCAGCCGTGGCAGATCACTGTTACAACTCAGTGGGCTCACATGACATTGACTTCTCCAAGACAGAGGTTCTCTGCAAGCCACCTGGCTATCATGAGAGATTCGTTCATGAGGCGATCCACATATACAAACACAGAGACAATTTTAATCGAGAAGATGGATTCTGGCTTAGCAATCATTGGAAGGACGTAATAAACCATTTTGATACACATTAGGGTAGGTAGAATAATACATAGTGTTATGTTGAAATGTGGTTTATTGCAATACAGTATATAATTTAATGTTGGGTTTATCTATGGCAGTATATAGTACGGTATATGCTCGGTTGATGTAAGAGAATAAAGTTTAGATGGAAGCATATTATATAACTTTTACGACGTAGTATTGTAATGTATTACTTGCTGTTAGTAACTCAGCTTATTGTAGAGTATAGTAAGTATACTGATGGTGCTATGCAGTTTATATTTTAGTCTTTGTATGTAGTTTATACCTTAGTTTTCTACGGTGTTGTTTAGTTACTGCAGCTACATATCATTGGCATTCCTTTCCTTTGTCAATGCTAATCCCTGCACCCCCCCTTGGTGCTCTTGATCCTGCATAGTGCGTGGGCATGGTATGACTTTGAAGCCCCCCCGCCCCCTGCGCATTTCGCATGTATATGCTAAACTCATCTTGATATGCACATTCTTTTTGTTAAGGCGCTCTTCTACCACCCCCAACCCAGCTTATATGTAAGTTCCTAGCTTGAAGTGTCTCATTCTTCACCTGAGGACGGCTGCTTGCGTTGTGGCCGAAACGTCGTGAGAATTGTTTAATTTTATTATGTTTTATTTTTATTATTTTATTACTTCCCTTCTACGTGACTTTACCGAAAAAACCAAGAAGATGTAAACACTTATTCTAATGTTTCATCATGATGTTGACGTTGTTGGTTTTACCCAGGAGAGACATCGCTGAGTCTCTCTGGTGGATCCTGTCAACTTTCTGTACGACTGGATGTGATATTCCTACTGCTGTTGCTGCTTCTGCTGTTTGATGCCAATTGAGTTAAACCCATGCAGATCTCAAACTCATACGAGCCTAAGCGTGCTTCAGACCCGGCCGATCCTATGCAGGCCCAACTACTAAATCCTCACACAGCACATCAAAGATGGCTTCTGACCGAAGTTGATCATTGGGTCCAGCGTTTGTTGAGCTATCTTGCATACGAGACTGTTCAACACCACATCTTGACCCAAAAACTGTACCTCATAACTGGCGACCTAGATCTTCGCCAGACCATTCGTAGCCTCACTAAAGAACAGATGCCTCTATATGGAACTAAACGGGAAGAAAAGTAGAGAGCGTTTCCAAAAGAATGGCTTACCACAAGGCAGTGTGCTCGCCTCACTTTCACTCAATATCTACACCAATGATCAGCCGCTTCCTGCTGAATGTCAGCGGTTCATCTATGCTGATGATCTCTGTTATCACCACACAGCAGAGACATTTCGAGGATACAGAGAAGAAGATCTCCGACCATCATCACCTAGCCAGTGAACTGGAACACGTACACCAAGCCCTCAAGATGAATGGATATTCAGACTACACAATCCGTAAAGCTATCACCCCAACCGTTGGGAAAGAACCATCTGAGGACCCAATGAAAACCATTACCGTGCCATACTTAGCAGGGGTCACCAAAAATATTTCCAAAATCATGAGCATACACAAGATCCAGGTTGGATTTAACACAGTACATCCAATTCGTGATCTGATCCCATCTGTGAAGGATGTGATCCCTGACATGCAATACCCCGGCGTCTACAAACTAAGCTGTGTCTACGCCCATTTTAAACCTTTATAAACAGTTTGCCTTTAGAGGCTTACCCCATTTTGTCTTCACCTGATGACGGTTGCTTGCGTTGCGATCGAAACGTCGTAGTTATTGGTATTTTATTTGACCTATTTACGTGACTTTACCGAAAGACTCAAATAATACAATGTGTGCTTGTCAGGAGAAGCAAACCGTGGATCATCTCCTGAGGTGACCTGCAGCAACCACAATACACTTCCTCAAGATTTGGCAATGCCAAACACCAGAAGTCTGTGCAGAATATTGGGAAATACAATAGAGGTTGGACAAGAGAAACGATGAAGAAGTGGAGTGCAGCGCTAACCACACTCGCACAATCACCCATGCACTCAACAACAACAGCAGCCATTCGTTACTAAGTGATGGTGATGTCACCATGATGCTTGTGCCAGGCAAGCTGCACTTTGAGGCCGTGTGAAATGTCGAGGGCTCTCTGCTGACAGAAGGTCACAAAACAGACCCAGGTGTCATGGGTTGACTGAGATGCCTGGAAGATGCACCACCTGTGGCCCCCTGTTGTGCCAACTTGCTGCGTTTTAGCTGCCTGGCGCTCCACTCGTTGTGAGCGTCACTCCTCTGCCCTCCGTTGTTGTTGGAGGGCGACTGCCTTCAACTGCCCAGTAGCATCCTTCACGAGCCTCCTCCTCCACAGAGGCCGATATTGAAACTGCTGGTACCGGTCATCGGCAAGTCCACTCAGCTCCACATCCTCCTGTACCATATCATTTAGCCTCTCTAATTAGCCAACCAAAAGCTGTTTGGGCATGCAGTGGCTGGGCATGCAGGCTACGTTACCCAGCCAACACAGCATCACCTGCCGGAGGAGCTCACTGACGGAGCTGTGTCTAGATCTTTCAAGGATCTGTGAACTCCTCCCACAATCAAGCCTGGTTTAACCCAGGATGGATCGTAGGCAAGCCAGCCTGAATGTTTCTAACCGGCACCGATGTTCCATTACAGGGGTTCACGTTTCGCAAGCGTAGAAAAGAAGGGCATGACTGTGGCCGAGAAGACCCGAAGCTTTGTGCGGAGCGACAGACCAGGTAGCTTCCACACATAGTAACAGTAGCGGAGAGACAGGGAGGTGACGAGCTGTCTCACCAGACACACCCGGTAGTGATCACAGCAGCAGTAGCGAAGAGACAGGGAGGTCACGGGCTGTCTCACCGGTCACAGCCGGTGGTGACCACAGCAGCAGTAGCGGAGAGACAGGGAGGTCACCGGCTGTGTCACTGGACACAGCCGGTGGTGATCACAGCAGCAGTAGCGGAGAGACAGGGAGGTCACGGGCTCTCTCACCGTGTTGCCCACACAGCTGACGCAGCGCCTTGACCCACGCGTGCATCTCGTGTGCCGAGTCGGCCTCCAGCACGTATGCGCGCTCCGGCGTGCGCAGCCCAAACACGTAGCCCAGGGACGAGGGTGGATCAGCCGCGGTGCCTCCACTCCTCTCGTGGTTCTCCAACCCCTTCTCCTCCTCCTGCGATGGAGTCGGAGTCGGCGTTTAGACTCTGAACGAACTTTATATTTGAAGCTTTCGTGACTGCAAGGATTAATATTTTTAGGTTGTTTTTTCGGTAAAGTCACGTAGGTAAAAAAATTAAATTAATGAAAGTCAAATAAAAATAAAATAAAAATCACCACGTTTCGGAGGCAACACAAGCTTCCGTCTTCAGGTGGAACCGTCACAGCACGATAGCTGTATCAAGTGAGAGAAATTCCAAGAAAACAGTCCTTGTATATATACTGGTTGAGGGTGGGAGGTCCCTTATTTTATTTTATTTTACTTTTATTAATTTATTTTTTACCTACGTGACTTTACCGAAAAAACCTAAGAACATGAATTTCTGAACGAACTATTAAACAATTTTTTTTTTACCAGGTGTAAAGCTCTTTTTAAGAAGCGATTTCCATGGCCATCGCGTAACGACAGCTCAACTAGGTTGGCTTATCGTCATCGTCCTCATGTGGGAATGTACAGCAGCAGCAGCAGCCAAATACTCTGAACGCGTGGTGACGTTGATTCTAAATGTGGAGAGAAAAACCGGATGATCCGGAGAAAAATCCACACGACCACAGAGACACACGAACTGCACAAATACAGCAGCAGGCGTCAGGGTTGGATCGAACCCATGAACTCCTGCATACCAGGCGATGATGATGCCGTGTTTGATGACGCTGTGACTGATGATGCTGTGTGTGTGATGACGCTGTGTTTAATGACGCTGTGTTTGATGACGATGTGTTTAATGACGCTGTGTTTAAGGACGCTGTGTTTAATGACGATGTGTTTAATGACGATGTGTTTAATGACGATGTGTTTAATGACGATGTGTTTAATGACGATGTGTTTAATGACGCTGTGTTTAATGACGATGTGTTTAATGACGATGTGTTTGATGACGCTGTGTTTGATGACGCTGTGTTTGATGACGCTGTGTTTGATGACGCTGTGTTTGATGACGCTGTGTTTGATGACGCTGTGTTTAATGACGCTGTGTTTAATGACGCTGTGTTTGATGACGCTGTGTTTGATGACGCTGTGTTTGATGACGCTGTGTTTGATGACGCTGTGTTTGATGACGCTGTGTTTGATGACGCTTTGTTTGATGACGATGTGTTTGATGACGCTGTGTTTGATGACGCTGTGTTTGATGACGCTTTGTTTGATGATGCTGTGTTTGATGACGCTGTGTTTGATGACGCTGTGTTTGATGACGCTGTGTTTGATGACGCTGTGTTTGATGACGCTTTGTTTGATGACGCTTTGTTTGATGACGCTGTGTTTGATGACGCTGTGTTTGATGACGCTGTGTTTGATGACGCTTTGTTTGATGACGCTGTGTTTGATGACGCTGTGTTTGATGACGCTGTGTTTGATGACGCTTTGTTTGATGACGCTTTGTTTGATGACGCTTTGTTTGATGACGCTGTGTTTGATGACGCTGTGTTTGATGACGCTGTGTTTGATGACGCTTTGTTTGATGACGCTGTGTTTGATGACGCTGTGTTTGATGACGCTGTGTTTGATGACGCTGTGTTTGATGACGCTGTGTTTGATGACGCTTTGTTTGATGACGCTGTGTTTGATGACGCTGTGTTTGATGACGCTTTGTTTGATGACGCTTTGTTTGATGACGCTGTGTTTAATGACGCTGTGTTTGATGACGCTGTGTTTGATGACGCTTTGTTTGATGACGCTGTATTTGATGACGCTGTGTTTGATGACGCTGTGTTTGATGACGCTGTGTTTGATGACGCTGTGTTTGATGACGCTTTGTTTGATGACGCTTTGTTTGATGACGATGTGTTTGATGACGCTGTGTTTGATGACGATGTGTTTGATGACGCTTTGTTTGATGACGATGTGTTTGATGACGATGTGTTTGATGACGCTGTGTTTGATGACGCTTTGTTTGATGACGCTGTGTTTGATGACGCTTTGTTTGATGACGCTGTGTTTGATGACGATGTGTTTGATGACGCTGTGTTTGATGACGCTGTGTTTGATGACGCTTTGTTTGATGACGCTTTGTTTGATGACGCTGTGTTTGATGACGCTGTGTTTGATGACGCTGTGTTTGATGACGCTTTGTTTGATGACGCTGTGTTTGATGACGCTGTGTTTGATGACGCTGTGTTTGATGACGCTGTGTTTGATGACGCTTTGTTTGATGACGCTGTGTTTGATGACGCTGTGTTTGATGACGCTTTGTTTAATGACGATGTGTTTGATGACGCTTTGTTTGATGACGCTGTGTTTGATGACGCTGTGTTTGATGACGCTGTGTTTGATGACGCTGTGTTTGATGACGCTGTGTTTAATGACGCTGTGTTTAATGACGCTGTGTTTAATGACGCTGTGTTTGATGACGCTTTGTTTGATGACGCTGTGTTTGATGACGCTGTGTTTAATGACGCTGTGTTTGATGACGCTTTGTTTGATGACGCTGTGTTTAATGACGCTGTGTTTAATGACGATGTGTTTAATGACGCTGTGTTTAATGACGCTGTGTTTAATGACGCTGTGTTTAATGACGATGTGTTTGATGACGCTGTGTTTGATGACGCTTTGTTTGATGACGCTGTGTTTGATGACGCTGTGTTTAATGACGCTGTGTTTAATGACGATGTGTTTAATGACGCTGTGTTTAATGACGCTGTGTTTAATGACGGTGTGTTTAATGACGCTGTGTTTAATGACGCTGTGTTTAATGACGCTGTGTGTGATGACGCTGCGAGTGATGATGTTGTGTGATCATGGTGTGAGTGATGACGCTATGAGTGATGATGCTGATTCGTAAGCGCGGACGTTCGTAATTTCGGAACGTTTGCAAGTACGGGGACTGCCTGTAAATCTCTACAAGATACAGGAAAACCTTGGATTGCGAGTAACTTGGTCTGCGAGTGTTTTGCAAGAAGAGCTAATTTTTAAATAATAATTAATTTGATAAACCAGCGAGGTCTTGCCATACGAGTAGCACGTGTACACGCTTTGTCTGCCGTGCGTCACGTGATCACAATTGACATACGAGCGCTTTGATCTACGAGTGCTTTGATCTACGAGTGCTTTGATATACGAGTGCTTTGATCTACGAGTGCTTTGATCTACGAGTGCTTTGATCTACGAGTGCTTTGATCTACGAGTGCTTTGATCTACGAGTGCTTTGATATACGAGCGCTTTGATCTACGAGTGCTTTGATCTACGAGTGCTTTGATCTACGAGTGCTTTGATCTACGAGTGCTTTGATATACGAGCGCTTTGATCTACGAGTGCTTTGATCTACGAGTGCTTTGATCTACGAGTGCTTTGATCTACGAGTGCTTTGATATACGAGTGCTTTGATATACGAGTGCTTTGATCTACGAGCGCTTTGATCTACGAGTGCTTTGATATACGAGTGCTTTGATATACGAGTGCTTTGATATACGAGTGCTTTGATCTACGAGTGCTTTGATCTACGAGTGCTTTGATCTACGAGCGCTTTGATCTACGAGTGCTTTGATCTACGAGTGCTTTGATCTACGAGTGCTTTGATATACGAGTGCTTTGATCTACGAGCGCTTTGATCTACGAGTGCTTTGATATACGAGTGCTTTGATCTACGAGTGCTTTGATCTACGAGTGCTTTGATCTACGAGTGCTTTGATATACGAGTGCTTTGATTTACGAGTGCTTTGATCTACGAGTGCTTTGATATACGAGTGCTTTGATCTACGAGTGCTTTGATATACGAGTGCTTTGATCTACGAGTGCTTTGATCTACGAGTGCTTTGATCTACGAGTGCTTTGATATACAAGTGCTTTGATCTACGAGTGCTTTGATATACGAGTGCTTTGATCTACAAGTGCTTTGATCTACGAGTGCTTTGATATACAAGTGCTTTGATCTACGAGTGCTTTGATATACGAGTGCTTTGATCTACGAGTGCTTTGATCTACGAGTGCTTTGATATACGAGCGCTTTGATCTACGAGCGCTTTGATCTACGAGTGCTTTGATATACGAGTGCTTTGATCTACGAGTGCTTTGATCTACGAGTGCTTTGATCTACGAGCGCTTTGATCTACGAGCGCTTTGATCTACGAGTGCTTTGATCTACGAGTGCTTTGATCTACGAGTGCTTTGATCTACGAGTGCTTTGATCTACGAGCGCTTTGATCTACGAGCGCTTTGATCTACGAGTGCTTTGATCTACGAGCGCTTTGATCTACGAGTGCTTTGATCTACGAGTGCTTTGATCTACGAGTGCTTTGATCTACGAGTGCTTTGATCTACGAGCGCTTTGATCTACGAGTGCTTTGATCTACGAGCGCTTTGATCTACGAGTGCTTTGATCTACGAGTGCTTTGATCTACGAGTGCTTTGATATACGAGTGCTTTGATCTACGAGTGCTTTGATATACGAGTGATTTGATCTACGAGTGCTTTGATATACAAGTGCTTTGATCTACGAGTGCTTTGATCTACGAGTGCTTTGATCTACGAGTGCTTTGATATACAAGTGCTTTGATCTACGAGTGCTTTGATCTACGAGTGCTTTGATCTACGAGTGCTTTGAATGACAAACACGTCTCCGGTACGAATTCTGCTCGCAATCCAAGGTTTCACTGCGTTTAACAAAGTTGAGAGTTTAAGACCAACACCACCCACCGGACTCGCCTGGAACGTGGCAGAGACGACGCTGCCCCCCCCAACTCCCGCTCGGCGGGGGGCCTGTTGGGGGGCCTGCTGGGGGGCCTGTTGGGGGGCCTGTTGGGGGGCCTGTTGGGGGGCCTGTTGGGGGGCCCGCTGGGAGGCACAGGCTAGGGCTGAGCACTGCCGCAGGGGGATGCAGCGCAGTGGGCAGCGAGCACGAGGCCCCTTGAAGTACTCGAGTCGGTCCGAGTCGCCCGTCAGACGGCCGCTCTTCAGCACGAACCAGCGGCGCTTCCACTGACACGCACACACAGAGACACACACACAGAGACAGATACACACACACAGACACACACACAGAGACAGAGAGACACACACACAGACACACACAGACACAGTCGCCCGTCAGACGGCCGCTCTTCAGCACGAACCAGCGGTGCTTCCACTGACACACGCACAGAGACAGAGAAAGACAGACACACAGACACACACAGAGAGACACACAGACACACACAGACACACACACACTCAATCTCTCACACACACAGAGACACACACAGACTCAAACTCACACACACAGAGACACACACACAGACACACACACAGAGACACAGAGACATGCACAGACTCAATCTCTCACACACACAGAGACACACACAGTCAAACTCACACACACAGACACACACAGACACACACACAGACACACACACAAACTCACACACACACAGACACACACACAGACACGCACAGAGACAGAGACACACACAGAGACACACACAGACACACACACACACAGACACGCACACAGAGACACAGAGACACACACAGAGACACACACAGAGACACAGAGGCACACACAGACACACACAGACTCAAACTCACACACACACACAGAGACATCGGTTCCCTGTGCAGCCTTCAACGGAGCGTCTGGGCAAGTTCTGCTAGTGGCGCGTAGCACCTAACACAGACTCACACAGACTCGGACAAGCATAGACACAAACTCATACACACACAGACTCATAGATAGACACAGACTCGGACAAGCATAGACACAGACTCGCACACAAGGACAACAACCTCAACCACCATAACAGAAAAGACAAAGATCCCCCTTGTAGCCTTAACAGACTGTTGGGGTCAAGTGCTGGTTACCGAACAGCACCTATGAAGACCGGCACGGCACACGAGGGGGTGGGTGGCCAGCACCACGCCAGGCCGCCTTTATCTCCCCAGTACACATCGCACCAGGTACTAAGCTCAGGGTGAGCCTAGCGGAGGTCCAGACCGGTTCAGATCATCGCCACTGGGATCGTGGTGCAGCGCGTTGACCCGCTGTGCCACTGTGTAGGAAACCAGCAGTTCCTAAGGAACTGCACTGCGGCCATCTTGTTCTAAAGTCTCCACCGATGAAATGCCCAAATGCGACCGGCAGCTGTGGGAGAGAAACAACCGCTGGCTGTTCTTGGTTCTTTCGGTGAAGTCACGTAGAAGGGAAATCATAAAATAATAAAAATTTAACATAATAAAATACAATTCTCACGACGTTTCGGCCACAACGCAAGCAGCCGTCCTCAGGTGAAGAACATATCTGTTCTGAACATATCTGAACATATCTGTTCTTCACCTGAGGACGGCTGCTTGCGTTGTGGCCGAAACGTCGTGAGAATTGTATTTTATTATGTTTTATTTTCATGATTTCATTATTTCCCTTCTACGTGACTTTACCGAAAGAACCAAGAAGATGAATCCCTGCTGCAGTCACGAAAGCTTTACATCGAAATTTAACCGCTGGCTAGTTTCTACCCTCGTTAGGGATTCGAAGGCACAGAAACAGATTTGTGCTTCGGATCCAGTGGGCCGCCCCGGTTAATGCCGCACGTTTCAATGCCACAACACCCCGATTTACTTCCGCCCGCTGGACGTACTCTCGCTACAACGTACTCAACGTGGTGATACGTCGTTTTGCCAGAGTTCTATGTATCACCACCCCCATCGACACCCAGGAGGAATCTCGTCGACTGCCCCGGGCCCCCGAACGGAGCGCTCGAGATGATGTTTTTATTTATCTTATCGATCGCAGAGAGCGCGGCGGCGCGTCGGCTTCCAGGAATCGGCTGCGGAAACTCTCTCTGACGTCACCGCGGCAGAAACACCGAGTCACAACCACCACCAACCAACCAACCACCAGCACAGACAAAGGTCCCCCGTGTAGCCTTGAACAGAACGTCGGGGCAAGTGCTGTTCGTAGTGAGTAGCAGCGCATAGGCGCTGCTACCAGTGGCGATGTTTATTACACACCGCACGAGGTACTCATTTGAGTCTGAGTCGACCTAGGGGAGGCCCAGGACCCATTCAGATAGTCGTCGCTTGTGTTGGTGGCCGCGAGTGGAAATCGAACTCGGGTCGCCAGTTTTGTAGCGTGGCGCGTCAACCACTGTGCCACCGCTCACCACCCCACCTCCACCCTCCACTGTTGTGTCAGGCGAGGTAGACTCACAAGGCCACGCAAAGTGTCAAAGGCTCTCTGCTGACAGGAGGTCACCGGACAGACCCAGGTGCCATGGGGTTGACTGAGACGACTGGCAGATGCACCACCTGTGCCCCTACTGTGCTTTAGCCACCCCAGCACTCCGATTGTTCCCTCCGTTGTTGCTGGAGGGCGACTGCCTCCAACTGCCCAGTGGTGTCCTTCACGAGCCTCCTCCACAGAGGCCGATCTTGACACTGCTGGCTCTATCCATTAGCCCCCTCTATCTGGCCAAACAGAAGTTGCTTGGGCATGAGGTGGCTGGGCATGCGGGCTACGTGACCCAGCCAATGCAGCCTCGCCTGTCACTGGTTCTTCACGTTCTGTCGATGTAGATGCCACTGGTTCTTCATGTTCTGCAGATGTAGATGCCACTGGTTCCTCGTGTTCTGGAAATGTAGATGTCACTGATTCTTCATGTTCTAAAGATGTAGATGCCACTGGTTCTTCATGTTCTAAAGATGTAGATGCTACTGGTTCTTCATGTTCTAAAGATGTAGATGCAACTGGTTCTTCACGTTTTGGAGATGTAGATGTCACTGATTCTTCATGTTCTGGAGATGTAGATGTCACTGATTCTTCATGTTCTAAAGATGTAGATGCAACTGGTTCTTCACGTTCTGGAGATGTAGATGTCACTGATTCTTCATGTTCTGGAGATGTAGATGTCACTGATTCTTCATGTTCTAAAGATGTAGATGCAACTGGTTCTTCACGTTCTATAGATGTAGATGCCACTGGTTCTTCGTGTTCTGCAGATGTAGATGCCACTGGTTCTTGACGTTTTGGAGATGTAGATACCACTGATTCTTCATGTTCTGCAGATGTAGATGCCACTTGTTCTTCATGTTCTGTAGATGTAAATGCCACTGGTTCTTCATGTTCTGTAGATGTAGATGCCACTGGTTCTTCATGTTCTGTAGATGTAGATGCCACTGGTTCTTCGTGTTCTGCAGATGTAGATGCCACTGGTTCTTCACGTTCTGGAGATGTAGATACCACTGGTTCTTCATGTTCTAAAGATGTAGATGCCACTGGTTCTTCGTGTTCTGGAGATGTAGATGTCACTGATTCTTCATGTTCTGCAGATGTAGATGCCACTGGTTTTTCGTGTTCTGGAGATGTAGATGCCACTGGTTCTTCACGTTCTAAAGATGTAGATGCCACTGGTTCTTCACGTTCTGCAGATGTAGATGCCACTGGTTCTTCGTGTTCTGTAGATGTAGATGCCACTGGTTCTTCGTGTTCTGCATTGAAGGCTGCTGCGTCGGGTGTCACTGCACCTCGACTGGAGAATCATCCGAATCAGAATTGTCATTTAGACTGCAGGAGAAATCTGACAAGGATACAAAGCTCCATTTTCCACAGGATGTCCAGTAAAATTCGATACACGGAGTTCCAGTGTAACTAACTTAGGAATGATTACCATCTGTTTAATGGTTATAAATAAACACGCTGAAATTACTTATTAAATAAGATGTGTATCTGTATCTATGGGACCTTCTTGCCAGAATCCAAGATGATGAAAAAATAAGAATAGGCTTTAGCCTTTTTGGCAATATATCAGTTTCAAAGATTATTTATACATTGACAGAGCATGTTTACACCATTAAATGCTTACCCCGAGCTCTCATACTTTGATGGTGCATTGTCTTTGAGTTGTGCGCCTTTTGGCGTCATCTGGTCCAACCCATGTGAGACTAGGCTCTAAGGAAAGCTGTCTCGGGTGTGGACCAATCAACTTCAAGGACAGTGCATACATTGTCAGAGTTATGTTTTTTGTTTGCATTATGACTGCAGGTATTGTGGTCTATGCAAACATGACTCCTTGTAAAAAAAAAAGGTGTCAGTTTTGTTGCCAGATAGAAGGGTAAAAAAACAATTATCAGAGCATGTTGATTTGCATTTTTTTTTACAAGTATGTGTGTTTCATGCAGAATTGATGCCTTGCAAAAATGTATCCATTTGGTGTTTGACCATCTTAACACAACTCCTGTTTCAGTGCCAGAAAGGGTTAAACGTATTCTTATTGTTTAATAAATTACTATATAAATAAGAGTAACATGGCATTTCGTCACTATGTTTACGTGATTAATGTCTGCTTTTATTTATTCATGTTCATACTGTCAAGTATGACATTAACTTAAATATAATTTGTCTTTGTTGACAATGTGAATTCTAAGTTATGAAGTGTTTATAGTATGAAATGGTAAGTTACGAAGGCTGGCATCGCAATAGTGCTAATGGTATAAGTTATTCACGATACAAAGTTTCAACAAACGAGCAAAGCTCCAGGAACGTATCTGCTGCGTATATGGAGGTATTACTTATTGTTGTCTTCGTTTACAATGTGAATGGTGAGTTATGAAGTGTTCATAGTGTGAAATGGTAAGTTACAAAGGCTGGGAACACATCCGCACAGTGCTAATGGTATAAGTTATTCACGATACGAAGTTTCGAACGAAGCTCTAGGAACACATCTGCTTAGTATATCGAGGTTTTACTGTGAACCTATTATTTTTGAGCCTCCAACTCTTTCCCAGAGTGATCACCAGATCATCAGCTTACATAACACGGTTAACCAATAGGGAGCCATCCATCAGCTTCCCATTGTATCTGGACCCGATGGAGATTCCTCCGGCAGAGCCATGGAGGGCTTCTAAAACGAAGTGGTCGAAGATGATGTTCAATAAATGTGGGAGCCAGAGGGCATCCCTGTAGCACCCCAAGGTGAACAGGAAATGTAACCCACTCCTGGCCACGTAGCTTTACCCAGGGGCATGCCCACCACCATGAAGGCCCTTAACGATTGTGAGCAGAGAGTCAGGGACTCAGAAAGCGCGAGGAATATCCCAAAAGACCTGTCCTATTGATGGTATTGTAGGCAGAGGTCGCAAACGGGTTTTGATTCCTTACCCGTACCCGTACCCGGCCGCACCAGGGTCGCAAACGGGTACCCGCACCCGTACCCGGCCGGGTACGGGTAGGGTACGGGTATCGGGTACCCGATTGCGACCTCTGGGATGAAGCCATGTTGCAGGCGCGGGTGGGTTGATTCTAGGAACTTGAATTGTGAGAAGAGACAAGACGTTGGGAAATGAGTGACAAACAGTTACTCACGTGACTCACGGCCTACCCGTACCCGGCCGCACCAGGGTCGCAAACAGGTACCCGTACCCGGCCGGGTACGGGTAGCCGGGTATCGGGTAGGGTACGGGTATCGGGTACCCTGTTGCGACCTCTGATTGTAGGCGCTTGGCAGGTCAACAAAGCAAAGATGTAGGTCCCGTTGGCATTTCAAAACACGCACGCTCTTAGCCACGCACGTAAACATGCCGGGGGCAGCCGCAAAACCACACGCAGAAGTTATTTATGAGTCAAGAGTGAAATTTTGCCGAAACTACAAAATATATGCACAACAATCCACAGTGCGTGTTGCACTGTGGATGTTGACAGGGCTGTTGGGGCCAGTGACGTTAGTGAGTATACACATCGACACACTTACACAAAGACAGGCATAGACACCGACTCACTCACAAAGACGCACAGACACCACACCAACAGTCTTAGACCACACACTAAGACAACAACAACAACAGTGCCAGACCACACCAAGACAACAACAACAACAGTGCCAGACCACACCACTACACTATACACTACACTACACACTACACTACATACTACACTATACACTACACTATACACTACACTACTATACACTACACTACTATACACTACACTATAGACTAAACTACTATACACTACACACTACACTACACACTACACTACGCTATACTACTATACACTACACTACTATACACTACACTTATACACTATACTACTATACACTACACTATACACTACACTACTACACTACACACTACTATACTACACACTACACTATACACTACACGATACACTACACTACACACTACACTATACACTACACTATACACTACACTATACATTAGTGCTGTACTAGTAAATGCGGGTTTGAGGCGACGTAAATGCGGGTTTAGGCGACGTAAATGCGGGTCGTGGTGTCACTCACGGCACGGCAGAGTTTCTTCTCGGAGGGAGATTTGCGTAGCCAGCCGCTCATCAACTCGTCACTCATCGTGATGCTGCTGCTGCTGGTGGTGCTGGTGACACGGGGGGAGACACGTGGAGACACAGGGAGACACAGGGAGACAGACACGGGGAGACAGAGCCCGTGTGAGACACAGAGAGACACAGTGAGACACGGGGAGACAGGGAGAGACAGGGGGAGACACGGGGAGACAGACCCCGTGTGAGACAGGGGGAGACACGGGGAGGCACAGGGAGACACGGGGAGACAGAGCCCGTGTGAGACACAGGGAGACACGGGGAGACGCGTGGGACAGGGAGACACAGGGAGACACAGGGAGACAGGGGGAGACAGACACAGGGAGACACGGGGAGACAGGGGGAGACAGAGCCCGTGTGAGACACAGGGAGACACAGGGAGACGCGTGGGACAGGGAGACACAGGGAGACAGGGGGAGACAGACACAGGGAGACACGCGGAGACACGGGGAGACAGAGCCCGTGAGAGACAGGGGGAGACACGGGGAGACAGAGCCCGTGAGAGACAGGGGGAGACACAGTGAGACAGAGCCCGTGAGAGACAGGGGGAGACACGGGGAGACAGAGCCCGTGAGAGACAGGGGGAGACACAGTGAGACAGAGCCCGTGTGGGACGCGGTGCGAGATGCGTGGGGAACTCAGCGAGTCGCTGTTGCAACTCGCTCACTCAGAGACTCCTCGGAGACTCCACCCCCCCTCCCCCCTCCCCCCTCACCCCCCCTCACCCCTCACCCTTCACCTCCTCACCCCTCACCTCCTCACCCCTCACCCCTCACCCTTCACCTCCTCACCCCTCACCCCTCACCCTTCACCTCATCACCCCTCACCTCATCACCCCTCACCCTTCACCTCCTCACCCCTCACCCCTCACCTCCTCACCCCTCACCCCTCACCTCCTCACCCCTCACCTCCTCACCCCTCACCCCTCACCCCTCACCTCCTCACCCCTCACCCCTCACCTCCTCACCCCTCACCCCTCACCCCTCACCCCTCACCTCCTCACCCCTCACCCCTCACTTCCTCACCCCTCACCCCTCACCTCCTCACCCCTCACCCTTCACCTCCTCACCCCTCACCCCTCACCTCCTCACCCCTCACCCCTCACCTCTTCACCCCTTACCCCTCACCCCCTCACCCCTCACCTCCTCACCCCTCACCCCTCACCCTTCACCTCCTCACCCCTCACCTCCTCACCTCTCACCCCTCACCTCCTCACCCCTCACCCCTCACCTCCTCACCCCTCACCTCATCACCCCTCACCCCTCACCTCCTCACCCTTCACCCCTCACCTCCTCATCCCTCACCTCCTCACCCCTCACCCTTCACCCTTCACCTCCTCACCCCTCACCTCCTCACCCCTCACCTCCTCACCCCTCACCTCCTCACCCCTCACCCCTTCACCTCCTCACCCCTCACCTCCTCACCCCTCACCTCCTCACCCCTTCACCTCCTCACCCCTCACCTCCTCACCCCTCACCCCTTCACCTCCTCACCCCTCACCTCCTCACCCCTCACCCCTCACCTCCTCACCCCTCACCTCCTCACCCCTCACCTCCTCACCCCTCACCTCCTCACCCTTCACCCCTCACCCCTCACCTCCTCACCCCTCACCTCATCACCCCTCACCCCTCACCTCCTCACCCCTCACCCCTCACCTCCTCACCTCCTCACCCCTCACCTCCTCACCCCTCACCTCATCACCCCTCACCCCTCACCTCCTCACCCCTCACCTCCTCACCCTTCACCCCTCACCCCTCACCTCCTCACCCTTCACCCCTCACCCCTCACCACCCCTCACCCCTCACCTCCTCACCCTTCACCCCTCACCTCCTCACCCCTCACCCCTCACCACCCCTCTCTGGAGCCGAGTTCGTTGCGGTCGGAAACGCGGGGGGAGAGGGGAGAGGGGGGAGGGGCGGGTTGGTGTGTATAACGCTGTGTGCGTGTGTCCATTGAACGTGTCGTATCGTGGTAACCTTAAAATGAAATCGAAACGTCTCATCAGATTGTACTGGACTCACCAAGATTCTGTCCGTGGTCTGCACACTTGAACGATGTTAGGTTGTTGATGGCAATTTTGTCGTATCGCTATCAACATCGTAAGATTGAAATTTTGTAAGTCGGACCGTCGTAACTCGAGGACTATCGTCGTACCTCGGGGACTATCACCGTAACTCGAGGACTACCGTCGTAGCTCGAGGACTGCAGCCGTAACTCGGGGATTAACATCGTTACTCGGGGACTACCATCGTAACTCCGGGGCTACCATTGTTACTTGGGGACTACCCTCGTAACTCGAGGACTGGCAGCGTTACTCGGGGGCAACCATCGTAACTCGGGGACTACGTCGTTACTCGGGGACAACCATCGTTACTCGGGGAATACCATCGTAACTCGGGGCTACAACCGTAACTCGAGGACCACCGTCGTAACTCGGGGACTATAACCGTAACTCGGGGACTTCCACCGTAACTCGAGGACCGCCGTCGTAACTCGGGGACTGCCGTCGTAACTTGGGGGCTACCGACGTAATTCGGGGACTGTCATCATCACTGGGGGCTACCGTCGTAACTAGGGGACTACCGTCGCAACTTGAGGACTATCATCGTTACTCGAGGACTTCGACCGTAACTCGGGGACTACCGTCGTTACTCGGGGACTACAACTGTAACTCGGGGACTACAACTGTAACTCGGGGACTAGCATCGTAACTCGGGGACAACAAACGTAAATCGGGGACAACCATCATAACTCGGGGACTACCATCGTAACTCGGGGATTGTCGTCGTAACTTGTGGACTAGCGTCGTAACTCGGGGACTACCTTCGTAACTCGGGGACGAGCATTCTCACTGGGGGCTGCCATCGTAACTCGGGGACTACCGTCGCAACTCGAGGACTGTCATCGTTATTCGGGGACTTCAAGCGTAACTCGGGGCCTACCGTCGTTACTCGGGGACTACCATCCTAACTCAGGACTACAACTGTAACTCGGGGACTAGCGTCGTAACTCGAGGACAGCAAACGTAACTCGGGGACAACCATCTTAACTCGGGGACTGCCGTCGTCACTGGGGGTACCGTCGTAACTCGGGGACTACAGGCGTAAGTCGGGGGGCTAGCATCGTCGATCGGGGACTAGTGTCGTAACTCGGGGACTAGTGTTGTAACTCGGGGACTATTATCGTAACTCGTGTACTATAACCGTAACTCGGGGATTAAAACCGTAACTCGGGGGGCTATCATCGTAACTACTGTCGTAACTCGGGGACTGCTAGCGTAACTCGGGGACTGCCTGTATCGGCTGGTGGCTGTACAGGCCGACAATCCTTGACTTTCGTGGCAGGCGACGCATTGACCAGTGGGAGCCTGGGTGATTGACCTGTGCAAGGCGACGCCTTTCTGCGTCTCCGTTGTAATGATGATTACTGGACACGCTTTAATTTCACTCGCTCTGTCTGTTGTTGTCGTATCCTCAAATCTTGTAACTCAATTTTAACCCACTCCCCAATGTGGTATCGACTGCAAACTTGGTATACTTATGTCATACTGATGACAATACTATATTCTATCATTAAAAATAAAAAAGAAAGTATTTTTAAGAATCTTTTTAACATGTTATGTTTCGGCTTGGGTCTAATTGTCCACGCTCAACTAACGTTGTTACCCATTTAGGTTCAAACCTCCGATTAGCACTGTTGCCTACGTACGGTGCTAAAGAAGCTCAACATACACACAAACAACTGTCAGTCATCTGGTCCAACCCATGTGAGACTAGGCTCTAAGGAAAGCTGTCTCGGGTGTGGACCAATCAACTTCAAGGACAGTGCACATTATCAGAGTTATGTCTTTTGTTTGTATTATGACTGCAGGTATTGCGGTCTATGCAAACATGACTCCTTGTAAAAAGGTGTCAGTTTTGTTGCCAGATAGAAGGGTAAGAAAACAATTGTCAGTCGTCTCTTACCGATTGCATAGCCATTGATGAGGCTCTCTTATTCCATCTCGTTCCCACCTCGTTAGATCCATTTCCGTATCGCGAGGTCACACACACACAGAGTACGCGTGACAGCTCTCAAACTTTTTCCTTACGGAGGAAATTTTTATTTCAACACTTGTTGACGTGTGCGTGTGCGTGCTTTTGATTTCTCCCCGGACGCAGCAGTTTTTTCGTTGCTCCACGTTCCTATTCGCTTACTTATTCAAAAAAAATGTAACTCAACACATCCGCCGATAACACCACAACCGCCAGTTCGTGCGGCATTCAAATAAAATGGACGGCCCAGTGTCTGGTTTACTACGATGACGACGCCACTGCAGATCGATTTTTTTAAATCCTTTATATTAAGTTTGCTTGCTTGCTTGCTTGCGCGCTTACGACCGTGCAAATCTGGGTGGTGGTGGCGTATTTAACGACACATTTATATTAACGCGATCTCACCAACCAAAAACCTCTCTCGTGGATAATATTGGGTTTTGAAAGCCTGCTGTGTGTGATGCCAAGCGAAGTTTAGTTTTAGATCGCTGGCTATTGCTAGAAACGTTGCCTCGTGAATATATATTTAATTTGAAGGTCGCGTGCACAGCACAGCGCTACTGACGGAAGAGTTGAGTTCTTTTTTTGAAAAATGTGCTTCATGCACTGCTGCCAACGTCACTATCACCGAATAATCTGTGTTCGTGTTATTTCTGTTGGTCTCTGTGTGTCTGTGGCTCTCCGTGTGGTGAGTCTGTGGGTCTCTGTGTGAGTCTGTGGGTCTCTGTGATTCTGTGGCTCTCCGTGTGGGTCTCTGTGTGAGTCTGTGGGTCTCTGTGTGAGTCTGTGGGTCTCTGTGAGTCTGTGGGTCTCTGTGTGAGTCTGCGGGTCTCTGTGTGAGTCTGCGGGTCTCTGTATGAGTCTGTGTGTCTCTGTGTGAGTCTGCAGGTCTCTGTGTGAGTCTGTGGGTCTCTGTGAGTCTGTGGCTCTCCGTGTGGTGAGTCTGTGGGTCTCTGTCTGATGAGTCTATAGGTTTCCATGCGAGTCTGTGAGTTTCTGTGTGGCGAGTGTGGTTCGTGTGGTGTGGTGAGTCTATGGGTTTCTGTGTGTGTCTGTGGCTCTCCGTGTGGTGAGTCTGTGGGTCTCTGTGTGGCGAGTCTGAGTCTCTGTGTGGTGAGTCTACAGGTCTGTGTGTGGTGTGTGTGGTGCGTGTGGGTCTGTGTGTGGTGAGTGTGGTGTGGTCGGTCTGTGTGGCGAGTCTATGGCTCTCTGTGTGGCGAATCGGAGTCTCTGTGTGGTGAGTCTACAGGTCTGTGTGTGGTGTGTGGTTTGCGTAGTGAGTGATCGCCAGTAGTTGTGGTTTGTGTCTGGAGAGTGGTGGGCGTGGTGAGTGGTGGTGAGTGTGGTGGTGAGTGGTGATGAGTAGCTGGTGGCTCAGTATGTCTTGGTGGTCTCGTAGCTGTCTGGGAATCGCACCGACGAAGCCCCAGTGCCCGACAGCAGCGGCAGAACTCCGGCGTTGGGGATCACGTTCCACGAGAGGGACAGAGACACCTTGGGGTTACCCCTAGAGACACACACAGACACCCTGGGGTTACCCCTACACACAGAGACACCCTGGGGTTACCCCTGCACACAGAGACACCCTGGGGTTATCCCTACACACAGAGACACCCTGGGGTTACCCCTACACACACAGACAGAGACACACCTTGGGGTTACCCCTAGAGACACACACAGAGACACCTTGGGGTTACCCCTAGACACACACACACACACAGACACACACACACAGAGACACCTTGGGGTTACTCCTACATACACAGACACACAGAGACACACACAGAGACACCTTGGGGTTACCCCTACACACACAGAGACACACACAGAGACACCTTGGGGTTATCCCTAGACCAGGGGTCGGCAACCTGCGGCTCCGGAGCCGCATGCGGCTCTTTTGAACCTTGACCGCGGCTCCGGGGCGGATGCTAG
>NC_136347.1:2062746-2174388 GCF_964198595.1 Lampetra fluviatilis | reverse complement strand
GCTGTGTATGACGCTGTGTATGATGTCGTGTATGACACTGTGTGCAGTGTGTATGATGGTACGGTGTGTATGGTGTGTACGTTGTGTATGGTGTGTACGTTGTGTATGATGCAATGTACGGTGTGTATGATGTTGTGATCGGTGTGTATGATGTCGTGTATGTATATTGAACTGTTAATGTTATCTGGGAGACCTGTGTCTGTGTGACTGGCTAACTGCACTTGCCCCAACAGTCTATGAGAGGCTACCTGGGGGTCCTGTGTCTGTGTGACAGGTTCTCTCCGCTGCGTCTGCCGCGGGGGTCTCCGTGGCGTTTGGAGCGCCCATTGGGGGGCGTCCTCTTCAGCCTCGAAGAGGTCACACTCAGAGAGGACACTCAGACACACACAAAGACACACACAGACACACTCAGAGAGACACTCAGACACACACACAGACACACACAGACACACACACAGACACGCACAGACACACAGACACACACACAGACACACACACAGACACACACAGACACACTCAGAGAGACACTCAGACACACACACAGACACACACAGACACACTCAGAGAGACACTCAGACACACAGACACAGACACACAGAGAGAGACAGTCAGACACACAGAGATACAGACACACACAGACACACTCAGAGAGACACTCAGACACAGACACACTCAGACACACTCAGAGAGACACTCAGACACACACACAGACACACACAGACACACTCAGAGAGACACTCAGACACACACAGACACACAGACACACACACAGACACACACACACACACACACAGACACACAGTCACACAGACACACACAGTCACACACAGACACACACAGAGAAGAGAGACACACAGAGAGACACACAGAGAGAGACACACACACACAGAGATACACACTCACAGAGACACACAGAGACACACAGAGAGAGACACACACAGACACACACAGAGAGACACAGACACACACAGAGAGACACACAGAGAGAGACACACAGACACACACAACAACAACAACAACCATTATTATTTGGTTCTAAAATTAAGATTTAACAACAACCGCCATTCGCCACTAAGTGGCGGTGACGTCACCACGACGCCTATGCCAGGCCATGTGCACCTTAAGGCCACGTGAAGTGTCAAACGCCCGCTGGCAGGAGGTCACGGGGCAGACCCAGCAGGTGCCACGGGTCGACTGACCGAGATGACCGAGATGACTGGTTGATGCACCACCTGTGCCCCCGACTGTACCAACTTGCTGTGCTTTAGCCACCCGGCGCTCTGCTCATTGTTGTGAGCGTCGCTCCTCTGCCCTCCGTTGTTGTTGGAGGGCGACTGCCTCCAACTGCCCAGTAGCAGCGTCCTTCACGAGCCTCCTCCACTGAGGTCGATCTTGACACCGCTGGTACCAGTCATCGGCAAGTCCACTCAGCTCCACGTCCTCCTGTACCACATCACTCCATCTCTTCTTTAGCCCGTGCCGCGCCCGCTTAGCCCCCTCGATCCGGCCGAACAAAAGCTGTTTAGGCATGTGGTGGCTGGGCATGCGGGCTACATGACCCAGCCAACGCAGCCTTGCCTGCCGGAGGAGCTCACCGATGGGACTTTGCCCAGATCTTTCAAGGATTTGTGAGCTCCTCACACAATCCAGCCTGGTTAAACACAGGGTGGATCGTAGGCAGGCCAGCCTAAATGTTTCCAACCGGCGAAGACACACACAGACACACACACACACAGAGACACACTGAGACCAGAGACACAAAGAGACACACAGACACACACAGAGAGAGACACACACAGAGACACACAGTCACACACAACAACAACAACCGCCATTCGCCACTAAGTGGCGGTGACGTCACCACGACGCTTGTGCCAGGCCATGTGCACCCTGAGGCCACGTGAAGTGTCGAACGCCCGCTGGCAGGAGGTCACGGGGCAGACCCAGGTACCACGGGTCGACTGACCGAGATGACCGAGATGACTGGCTGATGCACCACCTGTGCCCCCTACTGTGCCAACTTGCTGTGCTTTAGCCACCCGGCGCTCCGCTCGTTGTTGTGAGCGTCGCTCCTCCGCCCTCCATTGTTGTTGGAGGGCGACTGCCTCCAACTGCCCAGTAGCGTCCTTCACGAGCCTCCTCCACTGAGGCCGATCTTGACACCGCTGGTACCAGTCATCGGCAAGTCCACTCAGCTCCACGTCCTCCTGTACCACATCACTCCATCTCTTCTCTAGCCCGTGCCACGCCCGTTTAGCCCCCTCGATCCGGCCGAACAAAAGCTGTTTAGGCATGCGGTGGCTGGGCATGCGGGCTACATGACCCAGCCAACGCAGCCTTGCCTGCCGGAGGAGCTCACTGATGGGACTTTGCCCAGATCTTTCAAGGACTTGTGAGCTCCTCACACAATCCAGCCTGGTTAAACCCAGGATGGATCGTAGGCAGGCCAGCCTAAATGTTTCCAACCGGCGAAGATGCTCCACTAGGGGGGTCCACGTTTCGCAAGCGTAGAGAAGGGAGGGAATGACCGTGGCCGAGAAGACCTGAAGCTTCGTGCGGAGCGACAGACCAGGTAGCTTCCACACAGCGTTACGCAACCGATGAAAAGATATTGCCGCTCGACTGATTCGGAGTGAGACCTCTGCTGATAAACTGGAGCCGGTCATAAGCACACTGCCCAGGTATGGGAAACTCTCCACTCTCTCCACAACTGCCCCATCACCGATTGGGAGTTGTGGGGGTGGAGTGCCCGATGGTACAAAATACCCAGGCAGGTGCTTAGTTTTGGTGGGGCTGATGGTAAGGCCCCACCTCTTAGTGGCACGCTCCAGTCTCAGCAGCAGCGTCTCCAACTCCTCTTCTGAATGAGCAGCTATTACCAAATCATCGGCATACATAACGTGGTTGACCAATAGGGAGCCATCCCTTGATCGCACCCGGGCGTCGATCAGCCTCCCATTATATCTGTACCAAATGGTAATTCCCCCGGTACAGCTATTGAAGGCTTCACAAACTACGTAGTCGAAATAGATGTTAAATAATGTGGGGGCCAGAGGACATCCCTGTCGCACCCCAAGGTGTACAGGGAAAGGCTCCGACTCCCGGCCACGTAGTTTTACCCGGGCCCGCTCACCATCATGAAGGTCCTTAATGATCGTGAGCAGAGGGTCAGGGACTCCGAAAGCACGAAGAACAACCCAGAGCCCAGTCCTACTGATGGTATCATAGGCCTTGACCAGGTCAATAAAGCAGAGATGTAGGTCTTTTTGGAATTCCCTACACCTCTGCTGTAGCAGACGGACAGAAAATATGGCATCTGTGCAGGACCGCCCTTTCCTGAAACCGCATTGGGGCTCCGCAAGCCTCTCCTCAGCGTGCCTAGCAAGGCGATGTTGAATAATCCTTGCCAGGACCTTACCCGGCACACTGAGGAGTGAGATGCCCCTGTAGTTGTTACAGTCGGTACGGTCCCCCTTCTTAAAGAGGGGGACCACCAGGGCATCCTTCCAGTCCTGCGGAACCCGTCCAGTGGTCCAGACTGTTGTTATGATGTCATATAGGGCAGTCTGTGCACAAACGCCACCCTCCCTCAGCATTTCGCTTGGGAGATCATCTCTGCCCGGTGCCTTCCCTGGTCTCAGACTCCGGATCGCCCTCAGTACTTCCTCAACAGCTGGTACCTCAGCCAGCCACTCACAGGGGGTGACCTCTTCCAATATTTGAGGCACCGCAGCCTCAGCAGGGTTATCCCCACTTTGTGCCATGATGTTTTCCTGGCTGAGAGATTTTCCCTCCCCCAGGACCTCACAGAAATGCTCAGCAAATCTGCAAACCTGTTCCTGGGGGTCGGAGATTGGATCACCGTTTTTTCCTCTAATGATGGTAATAGGTGTGGCGCTGCAGGTTACTTTTTTGATGGAGTTAAATAGTGATTTGTGATCGCGGGCCACTGAGGCAGACTCCATCTCCTCAGCAACCCGCGACCACCACCCATCCTTACAGCGCCTTACGGCTCTCCGAACCTCCGAGCGAAGGCTGCGGTAAACCTCCTCATTCTCTGACGTGGGATACTGTAGGCGATGAGAGTGGGCCTGTCGCTTTTTCTCAATTAACCTGAACACCTCCTCCGTCAGCCAGGGTTTCTGGGGAGGTCTGGACCGCGTACCCAAAGCAGCCATTGCAGCTGCATGAGTCACAGTCTTAAACCTCGCCCATTTACCCTCGACATCAGGTGGAGTGGGGGACGGTGCCAACCCCAGCTGCAAGCAATGATGAAATTCTCGCTTGCAACTTTCATCAGCTAGCTGAGACCAGGCCACTTTTGGTTGGAATGGGGTCCTGGGTGTACACCCACCACCGGAGTGGAAGAATGGCAGGCGCATCTTACAGATGACTAGTCGATGGTCAGAGGTCAGTCACACACAGACACACACAGACACACACAGGGAGACACACACACAGAGAGACACACAGACACACACAGAGACACACAGAGACACACAGAGACACACAGACACACACAGCCACACTCAGACACACACAGAGAGAGACACTCAGACACGCACAGAGAGAGACACACACAGACTCACACACAGACACACACAGACACACACAGAGACTCACAGAGAGACACACAGAGACTCACTCAGAGACCCACTTAGAGACCCACTCAGAGACTCACTCAGAGACTCACTCAGAGACTCACTCAGAGACTCACACAGAGACTCACTCAGAGACTCACTCAGAGACTCACTCACTCACTCAGAGACTCACAGAGACTCACTCAGAGAGACTCACTCAGAGATTCACACAGAGACTCACTCAGAGACTCACTCACTCAGAGACTCACTCAGAGACTCACTCACTCAGAGACTCACTCACTCAGAAACTCACTCACTCAGAGACTCACTCACTCAGAGACTCACTCAGAGACTCACTCACACAGAGACTCACTCAGAGACTCACTCACTCAGAAACTCACTCACTCAGAGACTCACTCACTCAGAGACTCACTCAGAGACTCACTCACACAGAGACTCACTCAGAGACTCACTCACTCAGAGACTCACTCACTCAGAGACTCACTCAGAGACTCACTCACACAGAGACTCACTCTCCATCTCACCCCCTCACCAGTGTGAGCTACTCACTCTCTCCCTCCTCACCCCCCCTCACCCTCACTAGGTGAGCTACTACTCACTCTCTCCCTCCTCACCCCCTCACCCTCACCAGGTGAGGTACTACTCACTCTCTCCATCTCACCCCCCCCTCACCCTCACCAGGTGAGCTACTACTCACTCTCTCCCTCCTCACCCCCTCACCCTCACCAGGTGAGGTACTACTCACTTTCTCCCTCCTCACCCCCCTCACCCTCACCAGGTGAGCTACTACTTCCCGCTCAAGACTCTGTGGCGCTCCTTCTTTGCGGCGCTGGTGGCCGCCTTCGTGCTGCGCGCCATCAACCCGTTCGGCGACAGCCGCCTGGTGCTCTTCTACGTGGAGTTCCACGCGCCGTGGTCGCTGCCCGAGCTGGCGCCCTTCCTGGCGCTCGGCGCCTTCGGCGGCCTGTGGGGCGCCGCCTTCATCCGCGCCAACATCGCCTGGTGCCGCCGCCGGCGCCGCGGCCCGGCCGGCCGCCTGGGCCGCCACCCGGCGCTGGAGGTGCTGGCCGTGGCGGCCGCCACTGCGGCGCTGGCCTTCCCCAACCCGTACACGCGCCGCGGCACGGGCCAGCTCATCCGCGAGCTGTTCCGCGACTGCGGCCCGCTGGAGGCCGCCGAGCTGTGCGACTACGGGGGGGCGGGGGGGGCAAACGGGACGGGGGGCGGGGCGGAGAGGGGGGCCGCCGGGCCCGGGGTGTACGCGGCGCTCTGGAAGCTGGGCCTGGCGCTCGCATTCAAGGTGGTCGTCACCGTGTTCACGTTCGGCATGAAGGTGAAGATGGTGACGGTGGTGGTGTGTGTGGGGGGTGTGTGATGAGTGTGGTGTGTGTGTGTGTGAGTGACTGTGTGTGTGACGGTGTGTGTGTGTGTGTGACTGTGTGTGTGTGACTGTGTGTGTGTGTGACTGTGTGTGTGTGTGTGTGACTGTGTGTGTGTGTGTGTGACTGTGTGTGTGTGACTGTGTGTGTGTGTGTGACTGTGTGTGTGTGTGTGTGACTGTGTGTGTGTGTGTGTGACTGTGTGTGTGTGTGACTGTGTGTGTGTGTGTAGGTGCCCTCAGGGCTCTTTATCCCCAGCATGGCTGTTGGGGCTATAGCCGGCCGCATCGTGGGAGTCGGCGTGGAGCAGCTGGTGCTGGCCCAGCCGCAGATGTTCGCCGACTGGTGCCGGCCGGGCACCACGTGCGTCACGCCGGGGCTCTACGCCATGGTGGGCGCAGCAGCCTGCCTCGGTAACACACCACACTCACTACTCACTCACTACTCACTGTGACACTCACTACTCACTCACTACTCACTCACTGTGACACTCAATACTCACTGTGACACTCACTGTGACACTCACTGTGACACTCACTCACTACTCACTCACTCTCTGTCTCCGTGTCTCTGTGTCTCTGTCTCCGTGTCTCCGTGTCTCTGTGTCTCTGTGTCTCTGTCTCCGTGTCTCTGTGTCTCCGTGTCTCACTGTGACGGACGCAGGCGGTGTGACCCGCATGACCGTGTCGCTGGTGGTCATCACTCACTCACTCTCTGTGTCTCTGTGTGTCTCCGTGTGTCTGTGTGTCCGTGTCTCTGTCTGTCTGTGTCTCTGTCTCCGTGTCTCTGTGTCCCCGTGTCTCACTGTGACGGACGCAGGCGGTGTGACGCGCATGACCGTGTCGCTGGTGGTCATCATGTTCGAGTTGACGGGCGGCCTGGAGTACATCGTGCCCCTCATGGTGGCCGTGATGACCAGCAAGTGGGTGGGCGACGCGTTTGGGCGCGAGGGCATCTACGACGCCCACATCCGGCTCAATGGGTACCCCTTCCTGGACGCCAAGGAGGAGTTCACACACACCACCCTCGCCACGGATGTCATGAGGCCACTACGCACAGACCCACCACTCGCCCTGCTAACACAGGTACACACACACAGACACACACACAGACACACACACAGACACAGAGACACACACACACACGTACACACACAGAGACACGGCACGTACACACAGAGACACGGCACGCACGCGGAGACACGTACACACACACAGAGACACGGCAAGTACACACACAGACACACATAGACACGGCACGTACACACACACACACGGAGACACACACACACGGAGACACATACACACACACATGTACACACACACACACAGAGACACGGCACGCGCACAAAGACATGGAGACACACGGAGACACGGCACGCACACAAAGACACAGAGACACACGGAGACACGGCACGCACACACGCACACACACACACACAGAGACACGGCACGCGCACAAAGACACGGAGACACACGGAAACACGGCATGCACACGCACACAAGGCTAGGAGATGTTAACGACCTCGCCTGGTGTACAGGAGGTTGTTGGTTCGATCCCGACCACTGATGCTGCTGCTGCTGCTGCTGCGTATGTGTATGTGGAGTCTGCGTGTCTCTCTCCACGTGGGGGTCGCGTGGATTCTAGATTTGAAGCTTTCGTGACTGCAAGGATTCATACTCTGAGTTTTTTCGGTAAAGTCACCGTGTAGGTAAAAAATGAAATAAAAATGAATAAAAAATAAAATAATAAAAATTACGACGTTTCTGTGTCTGTGGTGTCTCTGTGTCTGTGTCTCTCTGTCTCTGTGTCTGTGTCTCTGTGTCTGTGTCTCTCTGTCTGTGTCTCTGTGTGTGTGTGTCTCTGTGTCTCTGTGTCTGTGTCTCTGTCTCTGTGTCTGTGTCTCTGTGTGTGTGTCTCTGTGTCTCTGTGTGTGTGTCTCTGTGTCTGTGTCTCTGTGTCTGTGTCTGTGTCTCTGTGTCTGTGTCTCTGTGTCTGTGTCTCTGTGTCTGTGTCTCTGTGTGTGTGTCTCTGTGTCTGTGTCTCTGTGTCTGTGTCTCCGTGGTGTCTTTGTTTCTGTGTCTCTGTATCTCTGTCTCTGTGTCTCTGTGTCTGTGTCCCCGTATCTGTGTCCCCGTGTGTGTGTCCCCGTGTCTGTGTCCCCGTGGTGTGTGTGTGTCTCAGGACGGCATGACGGTGGACGAGGTGGAGACGCTGGTGCGGGAGACGACCTACAGCGGCTTCCCCGTCGTCGCGTGCGCCGAGTCTCAGAGGCTCGTGGGCCTGGCGCTCCGCAGGGACCTCCTCATCGCCATCGGTAACCGTCACATCAACGTCGTCATCATCGTCAACGTCATCATCATCAACGTCATCATCGTCAACGTCATCATCGTCAACGTCATCATCGTCAACGTCATCATCGTCAACGTCATCAACACCAACTTCATAATCTTCAACTGTATCATCAACCCTATCAGTGTCATCATCGTCAACATCAATGTCATCATTCTCATAGCAAGCAAAGACACTCACTCACCCACCCACTCACCCATCCACCCACTCACTCACCCGCCCACCCACTCACCCACCCACCCACCCACTCACCCACTCACCCACCCCCAACCCACCCACTCACCCACCCGCCCACTCACTCACCCGCCTACCCACTCACCCACTCACCCACCCACCCCCAACCCACCCACTCACCCACTCACCCACCCACCCCCAACCCACCCACTCACCCACCCACTCACCCACTCACCCACCCACCCCCAACCCACCCACTCACCCACCCCCAACCCACCCACCCACCCACCCACCCCCAACCCACCCACCCACCCACCCACTCACCCACTCACCCACCCACCCCCAACCCACCCACCCACCCACTCACCCACTCACCCACCCACCCCCAACCCACCCACTCACCCACCCACCCACCCCCCACCCCCCCCGTGTGAGTGTAGAGAACGCGAGGAAGCGTGACGACGGAGTGGTGAGCCACTCCCCGGTCTACTTTGGGCTCCACGCCCCGTCGCTTGCCCCTGACTCGCCCCCCCCCCCTCAAGCTGCGCTCCATCCTGGACCTGAGCCCCTTCACCGTGAGCGACCGCTCCCCCATGGAGATCGTGGTGGACGTCTTCCGCAAGCTGGGGATACGCCAGTGCCTGGTCACCCACAACGGGTGGGTGAGCCGCTGGGTGGGTGGGTGGGTGAGTGAGGGGGTGGGTGAGTGACTGGGTGGGTGAGTGGGAGGTTGAGTGAGTGACCGGGTGGGTGAGTGACTGTGTGGGTGAGTGACTGTGTGGGTGAGTGACCGGGTGGGTGAGTGACCGGGTGGGTGAGTGACTGTGTGGGTGAGTGACTGTGTGGGTGAGTGACTGTGTGGGTGAGTGACTGTGTGGGTAAGTGACCGGGTGGGTGAGTGACCGGGTGGGTGAGTGACCGAGTGGGTGAGTGACCGGGTAGGTGAGTGACCGGGTGGGTGAGTGACCGGGTGGGTGAGTGACCGGGTGGGTGAGTGACCGGGTGGGTGAGTGACCGGGTGGGTGAGTGACCGGGTGGGTGAGTGACCGGGTGGGTGAGTGACCGGGTGGGTGAGTGACCGGGTGGGTGAGTGACCGGGTGGGTGAGTGACCGGGTGGGTGAGTGACCGGGTGGGTGAGTGACCGGGTGGGTGAGTGACCGGGTGGGTGAGTGACCGGGTGGGTGAGTGACCGGGTGGGTGAGTGACCGGGTGGGTGAGTGACCGGGTGGGTGAGTGACCGGGGTGAGTGAGTGACCGGGTGGGTGAGTGACTGTGTGTGTGTGACTGTGTGTGTGACTGTGTGTGTGTGACTGTGTGTGTGTGACTGTGTGTGTGTGACTGTGTGTGTGTGACTGTGTGTGTGTGACTGTGTGTGTGTGACTGTGTGTGTGACTGTAGGCGGCTGCTGGGCATCATCACCAAGAAGGACGTGCTGCGCCACATGGCACAGATGGCAAACCAAGACCCCGAGTCCATCCTCTTCAACTGACCTCCTCGCGGGCGAAGCCGTCACCCCGGAGCGGACCTGGAGGAGGGCCGGGCCCCCCACTCTCGCCCGCGGGCCCCCCACTCTCGCCCGCGGGCCTCACGGAGCGGCTCTCCACGTCCCCCTGTCTGTCTGTCTCCCGTGTCTCTGTTTGTCTTGGTGGTTCTCAGTGTCTCTGTTATGTCCCTCCCCGTGTCTCTGTGTCTCCACACCCCCCTCCGTGTCTCCCCCCCCCCCCCCCCCGTGTCTCCACACCCCCGTGTCTCCCCCCCCCCCCTCCGTGTCTCCCCCCCCCCCCCCCGTGTCTCCACACCCCCGTGTCTCTGTTATGTCTCCGTATCTCACCCCCCCCCCCCCGTGTCTCCGCTGTGTCTCCACACCCCCGTGTCTCCCCCCCCCCCGTGTCTCTACACCCCCGTGTCTCCGCCCCCGTGTCTCTACACCCCCGTGTCTCCGCCCCCGTGTCTCTACACCCCCGTGTCTCCGCCCCCGTGTCTCCCCCCCAGGTCTCCCCCCCCGTGGCCTGGCACAAGCGTCGTGGTGACGTCACCGCCACTTAGTGGCCAATGGCGGTTGTTGTTGTTCTTTGTCTACGTGTGTCTGTGTGTGTCTGTGTGTATCTGTCTCTGTCTGTCTCTGGTGCTACTCGCTAACAGCACTTGCCCCAACAGTATCACGGCTACGAGGAGGAATCTTCGTCTTGCGACTGTGCCCGTGTGACTTAGTGTGTAGAGACAAAGACAAAGCTGGCTCGTGTAGCCTTGCCCAGGCTGTAGGGGCAAGTGCTGTTCTTAGCGAGTAGCAGCAGCAGCGCCTATGAGGGCTGGCACTGTGTCACACACACACACACAGAGAGCGAGGGGGGTGGGTGGGTGGCTACCAGCACCACGCCCAGCCACCTGGCTGCCTTTGTCTCCCTCCCCAACGCCCTGACACCTTCGCTGATGGGCCATTGCCGCCATTCGGAGTTGTATGTTTTCAGGCCGAGTTAACCTAAGGGCGGCACGTGCGGTTGAACCCCAGCAGAGTGTGTGGGGGGGGGTGTTCTTGCCATGCCACGATTCTGTGCCGTGATTGACGCTTTGCCACTCTCGCTCCCTGCGACTCTCTGCAATTATAATCTACAACATCAACAATCAGCAGCAGCAGAATAAGACTAATTATTTATAAGTGAGGCTTGCAACTCAGTCGCTCATTCACGTGGGAGGGAGGGAGGGGAGATGACTGGGAAGGACCACGGGCTCAATATCAATCGCCAAGAGATGTGAACGATGAACTATTTTTAATTTCGCCAGGTGATGAGCTTCTAGAAGGCTCTTCATGAGCGGCCTGGCCACGTGATGGCCCAATGTGAAGCGGCTTCTCGTCACCGCGTGGACATTTGCAGCAGTCGCCAAACCGCCGTGAACGCCGTGGTGACGTTCATTCTAAATGTGGAGGGGAAAACCGGAGGACCCGGAGAAAAATCCACGCAACCACCATGGAGAGAGAGAGACGCAAACTCCAAATAGCAGCAGCAGCAGACATCGTCAGGGTCGGGGTGGAACCCACGACCTCCTGTAGACCAGGCGAGGTAGTTAACATCTCCTAGCCACCGTGATGATGAGAGAGACACGCAGACTCCACATAGGTAGCAGCTGCAGGCATCGTCAGGGTCAGGATGGAACCCACGACCTCCTGTAGACCAGGCGGGGGAGATGACGTCTCCTAGCCAGTTAAATTCTGCGTCCCAAATCGGCACCACTATAATCCTCACCACCACAACCATCCCCATTACCATCATCTTTACCCTCACCGCCCATCGTCCTCATCACCACCATCATCGTCACCGCCCATCCTCACTGCCATCACCATCCTCACCACTACTTGTCCTCACCACCATCACCATCCTCACCGCCCATCCTAACCACCATCATCCTCACCACCATCACCATCCTCACCGCCCGTCCTAACCACCATCATCCTCATCACCATCACCATCCTCACCGCCCATCCTATCCACCATCATCCTCACCACCATCACCATCCTCACCGCCCGTCCTAACCACCATCATCCTCATCACCATCACCACTCGTCTTCACCACCATCATCCTCACCTCCCATCCTCACCACTCGTCATCACCATCCTCACCACCACCATCACCACCATCCTCGACGTCATTGTCTTAATATTTCTCTCTTTGTAAAACAACACAAGTTGTCGCGACCTTCTTGGGGTTGGCGACAAAAGTTTTTTTTGTGCAATTTTTTTGATCTCGAGATGGAAGAAAAAAACCTCACAAACCACGCACTGCGAATAAACAAATATCGATTGCAAGAGAAGAGAGGTGGTGAGTGAATGGGTGAGTATGGTGAGTGAGTGGGTTAGAGTGGGTGAACAGGTGAGTGTGGTGAGTGAATGGGTTAGAGTGGGTGAACAGGTGAGTGAGTGGGTGTGGTGAGTGAATGGGTGAGTGGGTGAGTGTGGTGAGTGGGTTAGTGGGTAAACAGGTGAGTGACGGTTCCACTTGAAGACGGAAGCTTGTGTTGCCTCCGAAACGTCGTGATTTTTATTATTTTTACTTTTTTACCTACATGGTGACTTTACCGAAAAAAACCTAAGAATATGAATCCTTGCAGTCACGAAAGCTTCAAATCGAGGAGTCCTTCAGTTCGAGGTGTCGCCCCGGCCAAGGCCTTCCTCGCCCCCCCTCGTCCAGCCACTCGGCCGACGCCCTGGGACCTTCCAGAACTTCCCTCCCTTCGAGATGCTTCCAGCAGCTCCACCGTCCTCCACTTTCCTTCTCGATCCTTCACTCGTACACCCATCTACACTCACCCCACGGTAACCCTTGCCATGAACAGTACCCTACAGTAGTATACTAGTGTAGTATGTGTATAGTAGTAGTGTATAGCGGTATAATAGTGTATATTAGTATGTATGTGTATAGTGGTAGTGTAGTGTATAGTGCAGTACAAAGTAGTGTAGTGTAGTTTATAGTGCAGTACAAAGTAGTGTTGTAGTGTAGTTTATAGGAGGATGGATGTTGAACTTCGTCATCATTGAACGTAGCCAACCATGATAATCGGAGGTGCGGGAAACCTTCTGGCGAGGTACCACAGTCCGTGTCTCAGACTCTGTCACAGTGTCTCCTAGACTGTCTCTCCCAGTGTCTCACAGTGTGATGCCACCGCCACGAAGCCGTTCGTCAGGCGCCCCATCTGCGACCTCACCACCAAGCGACGGAGCCGACCCCGCGTCCCCCTCACCTCACCTCACATGAACACACCCGCACGCATTTCCCCCACCCATAGAGCTGGAAGGGGAGGTCACCTGATCGACCGGTTTTTATCCGAGAAGCCCTTATCGGGATTAACTTTCACGGTTTCCGGCGACCAGGGAATTGGACGACCTCCCCCGACGCTACTTCGCACCGCGGCGCTGCGACCGGCATTAAGATGGTATGGTCGCGGCGAAGGGCATTCGGCCACCGCGGTTGAAACGCATCCCCCCACACACACCCCCACGGGTCGACGAGACAGGCAGAGGAGGGACGGGGCGGCATAGTTTAGGGTGCGCAATTGATAGGGCAGGTGGTGGGGACATGCGGAGGCTCCGCGCTTAACTTCCGCAGCGGGCCGTGGTGATGGACGCCGCTGCATGGTGCGCAGGAGCACGGCGCCATGCATGAGAGGGAGATTAATTGGAATCGGCGCCGCAGCACATCCGATTAGCATATCAAAGGCGCCCAGAGTCGCCGTGTGCGTGCCAACGGGCGCGAGCCCATTGTTAAGGAAAAACTGAGGGCCGCCATCCCGCTCAGAGCCGCATCCCTTTGATGTAGGGAGGATAAAAAGGGGGCGCAAAGGGGAAATCGCTCTCTTACTCCAGCGCCAGGCGACAAGACGCAGCTCCAGCCCAGCGACCCGAACGTCCGTGAGACGCATCGAGGTACGCTGTGAGTACAGGATCAACGAACCGCCATGGGCACCTAACAGTAAGTAAGGAGGGGAAGTAAGATCATAGCCGATAAATAGGGAATAGGTACAGGGGTAGTGGCATAGGCCAGCCTCGTCGACTCACTGATTTAACATCAATTCGCAGGTAGCAGACAATAAATTATTAATAGCTGACCGTGTCTCCGTGTGATCTCGCGGAGAAGTGGGAACGCGTGTGGTGCTGTGTGCACAGCGGCTCGTCACGTGGGAGCGCTGCGTAGAACGGCGCACGAGTGGGTGTCGCGTGTGTGCAGGTGTGTGCGCTCGTAGTGTGGGGGAAGGGGTCGGTGCGTCCGCAGGTCCCCGCTCCGTCTAACGCCGCAGGGACTCGCGCAGTGAGGGCAGCGTCATTCGCCCTCCGACCCCTGACCCCCGTTTAATAGCGCGTGATTCGTGGAGAGACAACGCAGCGTTTGCAGGTGAACGAGAGCGTACGACGAGCTATGCCTCTCACACGAGCTCGCGGAGGGACGGACCTGGGAGGGGAGCCGTCGGGCGATGAGCCCAGCGACGGCAGCAGCTGCTCGCAGAGTAGCGAGGGGTCGGCGAACGGCGGAGCCCCTGCCATAGGCAGGGAGCAGGGAGGGACTTCGGGGACCAGCGGACCCAACAAGTGTGTCTCACAGACCACGACTCACAGTCCGTGTCTCCCCGGGTCTCACAGTCCGTGTCTCCTGGTGTCTCCTAGACTCTCTCCCAGTGTCTCAGTGTATCACAGTGTCTCAGTGTCTCACAGACCGTGTCTCCTAGACTGTTTCTCTCAGTGACTCACAGACCGTGTCTCCCGGTGTCTCCCGGTGTCTCCCAGGCCGTCGTGTCTCCTGGACAGGGCATACTCGGCTCCAGTGGCGGCTCCTGCAAAATCTCTCAGGGGGGGCAAATGTCTGGATGATTTATAAGGATAAGGTCCACCCATGCAAAGGATAAATTAACAGCTTAAGCATGTAAAGGCAACTTCACTTCTTTAATATTAATGAAAAATAAAGTGACTCTTACAATACATCTTGTTTGTTTCTATACTCACTATTAATACAATCCACTCAAGTTTCTTTTATTAAAGATTCCACTAGGTGGCGACAAATCATATTGTTGGATGCAACGTGCTTACGTATGAAGACGTAAGCACGTTAGTGCGAGCCCTCCCGGAAGCCATAGAGAATGCATTGCAGCGCTCCCCGTTCGAAAACAAACATCTTTGAATGTAAGTCTATGGGAACACTCTGAGCGATTCGCAGCCGGAGTGAAATCGCCCAAAAAGAGGCGGTACTCCACAGAACGTGACATATGACGCTGATTGGACTATATCCAGAGGCACAGTGACGACTAGCGTGACTCTGTGGTTGAATGACATTGGTGGTGCGTCGCCCAATCGCCCTTAATGAAGAAACCGCCCCTGCTCGGCTCTTCTCTTCTTTATTTCATATCCACAAACAAGGAACACGAACGAAGCCCCCCCCCGTAGGGAGAGGTCCCTCACGAATCACTCCGAGGTCAACGCTCAGGAGTGGGGGTTCAAAGTCGTGGGGTGAAGCTTCAAATGTCAAAGTTCAGGGTCAAGGTTTAAAGGTCGGGGTTCGGCACTACGTCGTCTGGGTGAAAGGTCAAAGGCGAGGGTCTGTGCGGAGAAGACAAGGGCTACATTTTAGGAATCAATGGCCACAAAGGGTCAGGGGTTACCCACCAGGGGTCAAACCGGGGGTCAAACCGGGGGTGATGGGCAGAGAGATGTGATCTCCTTCGCCGAGTATGCCGGAGCTCGTGAATTCCACGCTGCCCGCTGCTTGCTGCCCGCTGCTTGCTGCCCGCTGCCCGCTACCCGCTGCCTGCTGCCCGCTGCTTGCTGCCTGCTGCCCGCTGCTTGCTGCCTGCTGCCCGCTGCTTGCTGCTTGCTGCCTGCTGCTTGCTGCCTGCTGCTTGCTGCTTGCTGCTTGCTGCTTGCTGCTTGCTGCCTGCTGCCTACTGCTTGCTGCCTGCTGCCTGCTGCTTGCTGCCTGCTGCTTGCTGCTTGCTGCTTGCTGCCTGCTGCTGTATATTTGAAGTCTGCGTCTTTCTCTCCCCGTGGAGGTCACGTGGATTTTTCTCCGGTTCCTCCGGTTTTCCCCTCAACATTTAGAATCGACATCACACGATCAGAGTGTTTGGCTGCTACAATAAATTCCCACACGATGACGATGATAAGCAACTTCTTGGTTCTTTCGGTAAAGTCACGTAGAATGGAAATAATAAAATAATAAAACATAATAAAATAATTCTCACGACGTTTCGGCCACAACGCAAGCAGCCGTCCATTCAGACTCTGTCTTATCGACAGACCTGTTCTTCACCTGAGGACGGCTGCTTGCGTTGTGGCCGAAACGTCGTGAGAATTGTATTTTATTATGTTTTATTTTTATTATTCTATTATTTCCCTTCTACGTGACTTTACCAAAAGAACCAAGAAGATGAATCCCTGCAGTCACGAAAGCTTTAAATCGAGATGATAAGCAACTTTGTTGATCAATCACTACGTGTGGCCAGCAAGCTTCTAAAAAAGCGCTACATTGCTCAGTGGGTCTTAGCTGCTAAATAAGCACACGAGTGTGTAGAGTTAACCTACAATCGTTTATGTATAGGTCGGTCTATGGGTTTGGTGTTGGGCGGGGTGGGGGAATGGGTGAGTTGAGGAAAGTGAGGGGGGTTGAGGGTGAGTAGGGTGAGTAGGGTGAGTAGGATGAGTAGGGTGAGGAGGGTGAGGATCAGGTGATCGAGTTGCATGAGGATCAGGTGAGTGAGTGGGTTGGGTGCGGATCAGGCGAGTGAGTTGAGGGTGAGTGTGGTGAGTTGTGGGTGAGTGTGGTGAGTTGAGGGTGAGTGAGTTGAGGGTGAGTGTGGTGAGCTGTGGGTGAGTGTGGTGAGTGGTGGGTGAGTGTGGTGAGTTGTGGGTGAGTGTGGTGAGTTGTGGGTGAGGGTGGTGAGTGGTGGGTGAGTGTGGTGAGTTGTGTGTGAGTAGTGTGTGATTGTGGTGAGTTGTGAGTGAGTGTGGTGAGTTATGTGTGAGTGTGGTGAGTTGAGGGTGAGTGTGGTGAGTTGTGTGTGAGTGTGGTGAGTGTGGTGAGTGGTGGGTGAGTGCTCAGGGGAGGAGGTTGAGGGGCTGGCGTGATCTCTGGGCGAGGTGGGCACTGACGATGTCACCGAAGGCGTCTCTCTTGAGTAGCGAGTAGGACAGGCGCAGCGTGCGGCCTGCCAGCTTGTGGAAGAACTGCGACCACACACAGCGGGGCGGTGAGCGTGGTGAGTGTGGTGAGCGTGGTGAGTGTGGTGAGCGTGTTGAGTGGTGAGTGGAGTGAGTTGAGGTGAGTGGAGTGAGTGTGGTGAGTTGAGGTGGAGATGAGTGGAGGTGAGTGGTGAGTCTGAGTGAGTGTAGTAGTGAGTCTGAGTGAGTGTATTAGTGAATTTGAGTGAGTGTAGTAGTGAGTGAGTGTAGTAGTAAGTGAGTGTAGTAGTGAGTGAGTGTAGTAGTAGTGAGTGTAGTAGTAGTGAGTGAGTGTAGTAGTAGTGAGTGAGTGTAGTAGTGAGTGAGTGTAGTAGTGAGTGAGTGTAGTAGTAGTGAGTGTAGTAGTAGTGAGTGTAGTAGTGAGTGAGTGTAGTAGTAGTGAGTGTAGTTGTGAGTGAGTGTAGTAGTGAGTGAGTGTAGTAGTAGTGAGTGTAGTAGTAGTGAGTGTAGTAGTGAGTGAGTGTAGTAGTAGTGAGTGAGTGTAGTAGTGAGTGTAGTAGTAGTGAGTGTAGTAGTGAGTATAGTAGCGAGCGAGTGAGTGAGTGTAGTAGTGAGTGAGTGAGTGTAGTAGTGAGTGTAATAGTAGTGAGTGTAGTAGTAGTGAGTGAGTGAGTGTAGTAGTGAGTGTAGTAGTGAGTCCGAGTGGAGCGAGACTCACATGGGATCCGTGGCAGAAGAGGTTGAGTCCGAACTCGAGTCCCATGCCGTAGTCGGACTCATCGTTGGCGAACTGAACCAGCGTGGAGAGCTCCTGCAGCGGCGCAAACGCAGCCACGCGCCCAGCATCGTCCTCACAGCGCACCACCGCCTCGCACAGACGACGCAACTCCGCTAGTCACACACACACACAGCGTCACACACACACACAGCGTCACACACACAGCGTCACACACACAGCGTCACACACACACACAGCGTCACACACACGCGCGCAGCATCGTCCTCACAGCGCACCACCGCCTCACACAGACGTCGCAACTCCGCTAGTCACACACACACACAGTCACACAGACACACACAGTCACACACACACACAGCGTCACACACACACAGCGTCACACACACACACACAGTCACACACACACAGTCACACACACACACAGCGTCACACACACCGTCACACACACGTCACACACTGTCACACAGACACCGTCACACACCGTGTGACACAGACACCACCTATTGAGTGAGGAAGCGGTGATGTATCTGTGAGTAATGAGAAGAGTAGTGAGTAGTCAGTGTGAGTACTAGTGAGTACTAGTAATGAGTAGTAGTGATTGTGAGTAGTAGTGATTTTGAGTAGTAGTGAGTAGTAGTAGTGAGTAGTAGTGATTGTGAGTAGTAGTGTGTAGTACTAGTAGTGAGTAGTAGTAGTGAGTAGTAGTGGTAATGAGTAGCAGCGAGTCACCGGGTGAGTGAGGCAGCTCTCTGTAGTAGTGAGTAGTAGTAGTAGTAGTGAGTAGTAGTGAGTACTAGTAGTGAGTAGTAGTAGTAGTAGTGAGTAGTAGTAGTAGTAGTGAGTAGTAGTAGCGAGTCACCGGGTGAGTGAGGCAGCTCTCTGTAGTAGTGAGTAGTAGTAGTGAGTAGTAGTGAGTACTAGTAGTGAGTAGTAGTAGCGAGTCACCGGGTGAGTGAGGCAGCTCTCTGTAGTAGTGAGTAGTAGTAGTGAGTAGTAGTGAGTACTAGTAGTGAGTAGTAGTAGCGAGTCACCGGGTGAGTGAGGCAGCTCTCTGTAGTAGTGAGTAGTAGTAGTGAGTAGTAGTGAGTACTAGTAGTGAGTAGTAGTAGCGAGTCACCGGGTGAGTGAGGCAGCTCTCTGTAGTAGTGAGTAGTAGTAGTGAGTACTAGTAGTGAGTAGTAGCAGCGAGTCACCGGGTGAGTGAGGCAGCTCTCTGTAGTAGTGAGTAGTAGTAGTGAGTAGTAGTGAGTACTAGTAGTGAGTAGTAGTAGCGAGTCACCGGGTGAGTGAGGCAGCTCTCTGTAGTAGTGAGTAGTAGTAGTGAGTAGTAGTGAGTACTAGTAGTGAGTAGTAGTAGCGAGTCACCGGGTGAGTGAGGCAGCTCTCTGTAGTAGTGAGTAGTAGTAGTGAGTAGTAGTGAGTACTAGTAGTGAGTAGTAGCAGCGAGTCACCGGGTGAGTGAGGCAGCTCTCTGTAGTAGTGAGTAGTAGTAGTGAGTAGTAGTGAGTACTAGTAGTGAGTAGTAGCAGCGAGTCACCGGGTGAGTGAGGCAGCTCTCTGTATCCGACGTCTTTGTCGTCCACCGGAACCACGATGCCAGCTCCATGAAACAAGCGCGACACCACCTGGTGGTGAGCAGCGGTGGTGAGGTGTGGTGTGGTGGTGAGCAGCGGTGGTGAGGTGTGGTGTGGTGGTGAGCAGCGGTGGTGAGCAGTGGTGGTGAGCAGCGGTGGTGAGGTGTGGTGGTGAGCAGCGGTGGTGAGCAGTGGTGGTGAGCAGCGGTGGTGAGGTGTGGTGTGGTGGTGAGCAGCGGTGGTGAGCAGTGGTGGTGAGCAGTGGTGGTGAGGTGTGGTGTGGTGGTGAGCAGTGGTGGTGAGCAGTGGTGGTGAGCAGCGGTGGTGAGGTGTGGTGGTGAGCAGCGGTGGTGAGCAGCGGTGGTGAGCAGCGGTGGTGAGGTGTGGTGGTGAGCAGTGGTGGTGAGCAGCGGTGGTGAGGTGTGGTGGTGAGCAGTGGTGGTGAGCAGTGGTGGTGAGGTGTGGTGGTGAGGTGTGGTGGTGAGCAGCGGTGGTGAGGTGTGGTGGTGAGCAGTGGTGGTGAGCAGCGGTGGTGAGGTGTGGTGGTGAGCAGTGGTGGTGAGCAGTGGTGGTGAGGTGTGGTGGTGAGGTGTGGTGGTGAGCAGTGGTGGTGAGCAGCGGTGGTGAGCAGTGGTGGTGAGCAGTGGTGGTGAGGTGTGGTGGTGAGGTGTGGTGGTGAGGTGTGGTGGTGAGGTGTGGTGGTGAGCAGTGGTGGTGAGGTGTGGTGGTGAGGTGTGGTGGTGAGCAGCGGTGGTGAGGTGTGGTGGTGAGGAGTGGTGGTGAGCAGTGGTGGTGAGGTGTGGTGGTGAGCAGCGGTGGTGAGGTGTGGTGGTGAGGAGTGGTGGTGAGCAGTGGTGGTGAGGTGTGGTGGTGAGGTGTGGTGGTGAGCAGCGGTGGTGAGGTGTGGTGGTGAGCAGCGGTGGTGAGGTGTGGTGGTGAGGAGTGGTGGTGAGCAGCGGTGGTGAGGTGTGGTGGTGAGGTGTGGTGGTGAGGTGTGGTGGTGAGCAGTGGTGGTGAGCAGCGGTGGTGAGGTGTGGTGGTGAGCAGTAGTGGTGAGGTGTGGTGGTGAGCAGTGGTGGTGAGCAGCGGTGGTGAGGTGTGGTGGTGAGGTGTGGTGGTGAGCAGTGGTGGTGAGCAGTGGTGGTGAGGTGTGGTGGTGAGCAGTGGTGGTGAGGTGTGGTGGTGAGCAGTGGTGGTGAGGTGTGGTGGTGAGATGTGGTGGTGAGGTGTGGTGGTGAGCAGTGGTGGTGAGCAGTGGTGGTGAGGTGTGGTGGTGAGGTGTGGTGGTGAGCAGTGGTGGTGAGGTGTGGTGGTGAGGTGTGGTGGTGAGCAGCGGTGGTGAGCAGCGGTGGTGAGGTGTGGTGGTGAGGTGTGGTGGTGAGCAGTGGTGGTGAGGTGTGGTGGTGAGGTGTGGTGGTGAGCAGCGGTGGTGAGCAGCGGTGGTGAGCAGTGGTGGTGAGGTGTGGTGGTGAGGTGTGGTGGTGAGCAGTGGTGGTGAGGTGTGGTGGTGAGGTGTGGTGGTGAGCAGTGGTGGTGAGGTGTGGTGGTGAGGTGTGGTGGTGAGCAGCGGTGGTGAGCAGCGGTGGTGAGGTGTGGACAGCTGTAAGCCCCAGGCTACTGTGGGCTCGCCTGCCCATCAACAAGAGGCGAGGAGTGGTGGTGGTTGCTTACGCCCCCACCGAAGATGAACATCAGTGGAGGGATGCAGGCAAGGCTGATGAGTCAGATGCCTTCTAAGACCTCCTGTCAACGGTGCTGGCTGAAGTGGTCCCTCTGGATAAAGTAATCCTGTTCCGGCATTTGTACATCCACACGCCATGGATGCACAGCAGGTTCAAGCAAGAACATTTGCTGGATTATATAGTGATGGAACAGCAGATGTGGGCCTATACTCTTGACAACAGGACCTAACGTGCAGCTAATGTGCCTACTGACCATCGGCTTGTCACCTGTAAGATGCGCCTGCCATTATTAGACTCCGGTGGTGGGTGTCCATCTAGGACCCAATTCAAACCCATAGTGGCCTGGTGTCAGCTAGCTGAGGAAAGTTGCGAGAATTCAATCATCGCTTGCAGCTGGGGTTGGCATCGTTCCTCCCTCCTCCTGATGTCGAGGGAAAATGGGCGAGGTTTAGGACTGTGGCTCATGCAGCTGCAATGGCTGCTTTGTGTACACGGTCCAGACCTCCCCAGAGACCCTGGCTGACGGAGGTGTTCCGGCTGACTGAGAGAAAGCGACAGGCCCACTCCCATCATCTGCAGCATCCCACGTGGTGGAATGAGGCTTACCGCAGCCTTTGCTCAGAGGTTAGGTGAGCCTTGTGGTGCTGCAAAGATCAGTGGTGGTCGCGGGTTGCTGAAGAGATGGAGTCTGCCTCAGTAGCCCGTGATCAGAAATTACTTTTATTTTGCCCAAAAGTAACTTGCAGCACCACAGCTCTCACCATCCTTAGGGAGCGGTGATCCAATCTCCGACCCCCTGGAACAAATTTGCAGGTTTTCTGAGCATTTCTGTCAGGTCTCGGGGGAGGAGAAATCCCTTAGCCTAGAAAACATCATGGGGCAAAGTGGGGATGACCCTGCTGAGGCTGCGGTGCCTCAAATGTTGGCTGGCTGAAGTGCCATCTGTTGAGGAAGTCGGGAAGGCCATCGAGAGTCTCAGACCAGGAAAAACACCGGGCAGAGATGATCTTCCAAGTGAACTGCTGCAGGAAAGTGGGTTTTGTGCTCAGACTGCCCTATATGACATCATAATAACAGAATGGACCACTGGATGGGTTCTGCAGGATTGGAAGGATGCCTTGATGGTCCCCCTCTTTCAGAAGGGGGACCGCACAGACTGTAACAACTACAGGGGCATCTTACTCCTCAGTGTGCCGGGAAAGGTCCTGGCAAGGATTATTCAACATTGCCTTGCCAGGCACGCTGAGGAGAGGCTTGCGGAGCCCCAATGTGGTTTAAGCCCATGGCGGTCCTGTACAGACGCCATATTTTCTGTCCGTCTGCTACAGCAGAGGTGTGAAGAATTCCTACAAGACCTACATCTCTGCTTTATTGACCTGGTCAAGGCCTATGATACCATCAGTAGGCCTGGGCTCTGGGTTGTTCTTCGTGCTTTCGGAGTCCCTGACCCTCTGCTCACGATCATTAAGGACCTTCGTGATGGTGAGCAGGCCCGGGTAAAGCTATGTGGCCAGGAGTCAGAGTCATTACCTGTTCACCTTGGGGTGCGCGATAGGGATGTCCTCTGGTGCCTACATTATTTAACATATTTTTCGACCATGTAATAGGAGCCTTGTATCAGCCCCTCCAAAACTGTTTTGTGTCATCAAACACTCCATCTCCTCAAGTCCCTATTGGCGGGGTAGTTGTGGAGAGAGTGGAGAAGTTTCCATACCTGGTCAGTGTGCTTATGACCAGCTCTGGTTTGACAGCAGAATCAGTTGAGGGGCATGATCTATTCATCGGCTGTGTACCCCTGTGTGGAACCTACCTGGCCTGTCGCTCCACATGACGATTGGGGTGGTGGTGGTGGTGAGTAGTTGGGGTGGTGCATGTAGTAGTAGCCATGGTGGTGAGTAGTTGGGGTGGTGTATGTAGTATCAGACGTAGCAAATTGTAGTTGTGGTGAATGGTAGTCGTTGTGGCTAGAAGTGATGGAGTCTCACCCTCTTGTTCCGAGCAGCAATGCTCGGTGACTTGGTCTCCAGGGAGAATCCCAATCTGGTCGCCGTGGCGATGAGAGCATCACGCACAGAGGAGATGGAGGCGATGGAGGAGGTGGAGGAAGATTTGGAGGAGGTACTTTTGGCTGAGCGGATCTTTCGGTCAGCCACACATCTGCCATACATTACCACAGACATCCACTCAGTCACTCAGCCACGACTATGGGGGGTCTCTATGTGTCTCTATGTGTCTCTGTGGGTCTCTATGTGTCTCTATGGGTCTCTATGGGTCTATATGTGTCTCTACGGGTCTCTATGTATCTATACGAGTTTAGAGTATTTGTCTGCTTTAAATCCCTACAAGATGATGACATCAGCCACTTCTGATACTGATGTAGTTTATATTTTAGTTGTTTACGGGGTGGTTTAGTTGCTGCTGCTCCATTCTATTAACATTCCTTCCCTTTATTACTGCTAACCCTACTCCCTCCCTTTGATGCTGCTAATCCTGCATAATGCACGGACATAATGACTTTGAAACCCCCCGCCCACCTCCTACGCATTCCACAAGGAGTGACTAATCCCATATCTGCATTTCCCATAAATATGCTAAATTCCTCTTGATATGCAAATTCATTTGTCAAGGCGCTCTTCCCCCTCCAACCCAGCAACTTAAATATACGCTGCCAAGCCTGGTGGTGTTTCATTCAGACGCTGTCTCCCCGACAGACCTGTTCTTCACCTGAGGATGGCTGCTTGCGTTGTGGCCGAAACGTCGTGAGAAATGTATTTTTATTATGTTTTATTTTTATTATTTTATTACTTCCCTTCTACGTGATGACTTTACCGAAAGAACCAAGATGACATCAGCCACTTGGTCTAGCCGTCATCGCGTGTGGCCACGTTGCTACTGACAGAGCTCACGGCTCTGTGGGCCTCAGCTGTGAACATCGTGAACAGTCAGTTGAGTTGTAGGAGACGCGAGTTACTTGAGAGCAGCGAAGATGTTGTCTCCTAGCGGGGTGATGGTACAGCCGCGGCTCGCCACGCTCTCTCCTACAAACACAGGCAGCTCCCCCGGGCTGTCTCTACACACAGGCACACACAGGCACACACAGGCACACAGACACAGTCAGACACAGATAGACACAGGCAGCTCCCCCGGACTGTCTCTACACACAGTCACACACAGGCAGACACAGGCAGCTCTACCCAGGGCTGTCTACACACAGTCACACACAGGCAGATACAGGCGCACAGATACAGACAGACACATGGAGCTCCACCCAGGGCTCTGTCTACCTGTATCTGTGCGCCTGTGTCTGACTGTCTGACTGTGTGTAGAGACAGCCCTGGGTAGAGCTCCATGTGTCTGTCTGTATCTGTGTGCCTGTGTCTGAGTGAGTGAGTAGGTGAGTCTTTCTCTGAGTGAGTGAGTTGGTGAGTCTTTCTCTAAGTGAGTGAGTTGGTGAGTCTCTGAGTGAGTGAGTTGGTGAGTCTCTCTCTGAGTGGGTGAGTTGGTGAGTCTCTGAGTGAGTGAGTTGGTGAGTCTCTCTCTGAGTGAGTGAGTGAGTCGGTGAGTCTCTGAGTGAGTGAGTTGGTGAGTCTCTGAGTGAGTGAGTTGGTGAGTCTCTGAGTGAGTGAGTGAGTGAGTCTTTCTCTGAGTGAGTGAGTTGGTGAGTCTCTGAGTGAGTGAGTGAGTTGGTGAGTCTCTGAGTGAGTGAGTGAGTTGGTGAGTCTCTCTCTGAGTGGGTGAGTTGGTGAGTCTCTGAGTGAGTTGGTGAGTCTCTGAGTGAGTGAGTTGGTGAGTCTCTGAGTGAGTGAGTGAGTGAGTGAGTGAGTGAGTTGGTGAGTCTCTCTCTGAGTGGGTGAGTTGGTGAGTCTCTGAGTGAGTGAGTTGGTGAGTCTCTCTCTGAGTGAGTTGGTGAGTCTCTCTCTGAGTGAGTGAGTGAGTGAGTTGGTGAGTCTCTGAGTGAGTGAGTTGGTGAGTCTCTGAGTGAGTGAGTTGGTGAGTCTCTGAGTGAGTGAGTTGGTGAGTCTCTCTCTGAGTGAGTGAGTGAGTTGGTGAGTCTCTGAGTGAGTGAGTGAGTTGGTGAGTCTCTCTCTGAGTGGGTGAGTCTCTGAGTGGGTGAGTTGGTGAGTCTCTCTCTGAGTGAGTGAGTGAGTTGGTGAGTCTCTGAGTGAGTGAGTTGGTGAGTCTCTCTCTGAGTGAGTGAGTTGGTGAGTCTCTGAGTGAGTGAGTTGGTGAGTCTCTGAGTGAGCGAGTGAGTTAGTGAGTCTCTGAGTGAGTGAGTTGGTGAGTCTCTGAGTGGGTGAGTTGGTGAGTCTCTGAGTGAGTTAGTGAGTCTCTCTCTGAGTGAGTGAGTGAGTTGGTGAGTCTCTCTCTGAGTGAGTGAGTTGGTGAGTCTCTGTGGCTCCTCACCGGTAGTACCCCAGGTGAGTCTGTGAGTCCGAGTCCCCGCGTGCCACCGTCTGGAGCTCCGGCGGGTCGTACCAGTACCTCCAGTGGAGGTGCAGCAGCTGTGGGGGGGGGCCGCTGAGCGCCCCCCCAAGGTGCTTCCCGGAAAGCACCTCAAACGGTCCGACCAGGTGCAGGCCCAGAGGGGCCATGGCGTCTTGGGGGACACGCAGAGGGAGGGAGGGAGACACACAGAGAGAGGGAGACACGCAGGGGGAGGGAGACACACAGAGGGAGACACACAGGGGAGGGAGACACACAGGGGGAGACACGCAGAGGGAGACACACAGAGGGAGACACACAGAGAGACGGAGACACAGAGGGAGACACACAGAGAGACGGAGACACAGAGGGAGACACGCACAGAGAGGGAGACACACAGAGAGGGAGACACGCACAGAGAGGGAGACACGCACAGAGAGGGAGACACACAGGGGGCGGGGAGAGACACGCTGGGGGAGAGAGATACGAAGGGGGAGCGAGACACAGAGGGGGAGACACGCGGGGTGGGGGGGGGGACACGCTGGGGGAGGGAGGAATACAGAGCAACACGCAGAGGGAGGCACAGGGAGACACGGAGTGACACAGTGAGATGCGGGGTGACACACAGGGAGTGAAGGGGTCAGGGAGGGGGTGAGTGTGAGGGTGAGTGAGGGGGTCAGGGTGTGAGAAGGGTTGTGAGTGAGGGTGTGAGTGGGGGTGAGTGAGGGGTGAGTGAGGGGTGAGTGGGGTGTGAGTGAGGGGTGAGTGAGGGGTGAGTGGGAGGGTGAGTGAGGGGTGAGTGAGTGAGGGGTGAGTGAGGGGGTGAGTGAGTGGTGAGTGAGGGGTGAGTGAGTGGTGAGTGAGGGGTTAGTGAGAGTGGTGAGTGAGTGGTGAGTGAGTGGTGAGTTAGGGGTGAGTGAGGGGTGAGAGGGGTGAGTGGGAGGGGTGAGTGAGAGTGGTGAGTGAGTGGTGAGTGAGGGGTGAGTGAGAGTGGTGAGTGAGGGGTGAGTGAGAGTGGTCAGTGAGTGGTGAGGGGTGAGTGAGGGGTGAGTGAGAGTGGTGAGTGAGTGGTGAGTGAGTGGTGAGTTAGGGGTGAGTGAGGGGTGAGTGAGAGGGGTGAGTGGGAGAGGTGAGGGGTGAGTGAGGGTGAGTGAGGGGTGAGTGAGTGGTGAGTGACGGGTGAGTGAGGGTGTGAGTGAGGGGGTGAGTGAGGGGTGAGTGAGGGGTGAGTGAGTGGTGAGTGAGGGGTGAGTGAGGGTATGAGTGAGGGGGTGAGTGAGGGGTGAGTGAGTGGTGAGTGAGGGGTGAGTGAGTGGTGAGTGAGGGGTGAGTGAGGGGTGAGTCAGGGGTGAGTGGGAGGAGTGAGGGGAGAGTGAGTGGTGAGTGAGTGGTGAGTTAGGGGTGAGTGAGGGGTGAGTGAGAGGGGTGAGTGGGAGGGGTGAGGGGTGAGTGAGGGGTGAGTGAGTGGTGAGTGAGGGGGTGAGTGAGGGGTGACTGAGGATGTGAGTGAGGGGTGAGTGAGAGTGGTGAGTGAGAGTGGTGAGTGAGTGGTGAGTGAGGGTGAGTGAGAGTGGTGAGTGAGAGTGGTGAGTGAGAGTGGTGAGTGAGGGGTGAGTGAGAGTGGTGAGTGAGAGTGGTGAGTGAGTGGTGAGTGAGGGTGAGTGAGAGTGGTGAGTGAGAGTGGTGAGTGAGAGTGGTGAGTGAGGGGTGAGTGAGGGGTGAGTGAGAGTGGTGAGTGAGAGTGGTGAGTGAGAGTGGTGAGTGAGAGTGGTGAGTGAGGGGTGAGTGTGAGTGGTGAGTGAGGGGTGAGTGAGGGGTGAGTGAGAGTGGTGAGTGAGAGTGGTGAGTGAGGGGTGAGTGAGGGGTGAGTGAGAGTGGTGAGTGAGGGGTGAGTGAGAGTGGTGAGTGAGAGTGGTGAGTGAGGGGTGAGTGAGGGGTGAGTGAGGGGTGAGTGAGAGTGGTGAGTGAGAGTGGTGAGTGAGAGTGGTGAGTGAGTGGTGAGTGTGGTGAGTGAGTGGTGAGTGAGTGGTGAGTGAGGGTGAGGAGTCACCGAGTGGGCTGTGTGGAGCGAGCTGCAGGCAGAGGCCCCACAGCGGCACGAGGTCTCGTGGTGCCGGGAGTCCCCCGTAGAGAGACGACACCGCGGGGAGCATCAGCGCCGCCGCCTCCTCCTCTTTGTTGTGCCCCTGGCCTGAGGAGGTGGAGGTGGTGGAGGAGGTGGTGATGGTGGAGGAGGTGGTCGTGGTGGGGACTTCGATCCGGGCCCGTTTCCCACTGGATTTCTGCATCACCAGAACGAGAGTGGTGAGTGAGCGGGTGGTGGGTGAGTGAGTGAGCGGGTGGTGAGTGGTGAGTGAGAGTGGTGAGGGTGGAGAGTGGTGAGATGGGTGAGTGAATGGTGGGTGAGCTTGAGTGGCGAGTGAGTGTGTGAGTGTGCGGTGACTAACGAGTGAGAGTGGTGAGTGAGAGTGATGAGTAAGAGTGGTGAGTGAGAGTGGTGAGTGTGGTGGGAGAGAGTGGTGAGTGTCACAGTGTGAGTGGATGAGTGGTGAGTATGAGTGGTGTGAATGGTGAGTGGTTAAGAGTGGTTGCTAGGCATGAGCACTCGCCGTCTCTCGCGCGCTCCTCTTGACACGCGCCGACATGTTGATGAGTGAGGGGGGTGAGGGTGGTGAGCGTGGTGAGGGTGGTGAGCGTGGTGAGGGTGGTGAGCGTGGTGAGGGTGGTGAGCAGAGCGTTTTGGCGGGAAACAGGCAAAAGCGACGCGGTAAAATGACGTCATTTACGGATGTTCGGCTCCTGGGTCGTGACCGGGTAACGTCACTTCCGGGAACGCCGGGGGCCGACATCTTGTTTAGTTCAAATTTGAACTCACGCGTTCGGGACAGGGTCAGGGTGGTTAGGGGTTAATTAAGGTTTTCGGGTTTGGGTTTAGGGTGAGGCTCGATTATTCCGACTCACTACTCTCCGGCACATCTGGCAAAAACATTTACTAAGCTGCAGAGAGTACACAATTATTTGGCAGGCGTCATGACGAGTACTGCAAAATCCGACCATGTCTGTCCAGTGTTCAAGTTTCATGTATTAGGTGTAGCCCTGTGAGCCATTCGGCTCTTGAATCGGGTGCGACCGCAACAAACAAAAACATGAACAAAAAACATCTTAAAGTGAATATGTGACTAAGTGCAAACAGAAAATCCAAGAAAAGACAGCAAAATATTAGACAAGAGGATGCCAAAAGACGTACGCTTTTTGGCATCCTCTGTTTTTTGTTTACATTCTGACCACAAGCATTGTGGTTAATGCAGACATGACTCTTTGTAAAATGTTTTCAGTTTGATGTTTTACTATTGTAACACCTGTTTTGTTGCCAGAAAAAAGGGGAAACCCTATTCTCCAGAGGTGTGGACTCGAGTCATGTGACTTGGACTCGAGTCAGACTCGAGTCATGAATTTGATGACTTGCGACTCGACTTGGACTTGCATAACAATGACTTTGTCCCACCTCTGCTATTCTCATAAAGGGAACCCAATTAAGAGGAGCAGTTGATTACAATAACAAAGACACCCTACGAAGAGCGCTGGTTATTTCGTGATATATTTGTATATTTTCTGTTTAACATCTGCTTACTTATTCTTAGTTCTTTCGGTAAAGTCACGTAGAAGGGAAATAATGAAATAATATAAATATAAAACAAAAATTCTCACGACGTTTCGACTACAACACAAGCCTCACGCAGCGACAGCTCCTCTCCTCCGTCCTCGGTGGAAGAAGAACATCGCGGGTGTGCCGATGGAGATTTGTAAATCTCCGCTCGAAGTGAGAGAAAATTCGCACGAAATATCGTTTTCAATGAATAAGCTTTTAATGATGAAATACAATTATCAAATTCAAAACATAACACAATTCAAAGTTGTTTCATTTTCAAACTGCAAAACAGAGCATCAAGAGCTTGCGTGGATGCGTCGCTCGTGTGCAATTCTTTTCGTCACTTTCCAATCAGCAAGGACCATTGCTTGTCCTAATTCGACAAAATCTACGTCAACACATAATACAAAATTATAATTCGTGTTATAGAGAGTTCCTCCTTTTCGTGTAACTTTTAATTGTTATGCCTTGTAACTGATGAATGATCCGAGTGTGCTCGCTATTTCAAAGACAATAAGTTGCTCCAGAGGGAGATGCTTCCTGAAAACACAAAAGTACCCTTTGACCTGTATCACAAGAACAATGAGTCTCACCTGAGTGATCTGTACAGGTTACTTGCAAAACACACACTTTGTCCTAACATCACTCATTCAATGTTTGACCCTTATAGACCAAATGGTACATGTACGCACACCATCATACAAGTATTCATTCTAAATTCGTGACAGGCATATTAACATAATTGAATTACTGCATTGAAATATACTGCATTAGGTTACATCCTATTAACAAGAAGCTAATTAAAAAATACGCACCGTCTGCTTAACAGTGTATGTACAACATTCAAAACGAGTTGGCCATTGCATGCTGGCATCTGGGTAAAAATTTTGCAAATTCTAAACATTACCTACAAACTCCACAACTGAGATGCCACATCAACCATCGCCCCCTACTGACAGGCTCTTGTCCACATGCAGGCCGGTGCAGGGCCACCACCTTGTGCCACACAGGGGCAGCTGCTACTTGGGGATGCTCTTAGAGTGTTTGAAAAGAGATACGATACAAAACTCCGAATTGCCGAGGCGATTAAGCAAGCACAATATAAATGCAATTATGATAACATAGTGAATGCTTGGGAGCTTATTGGCTCTCGCTCCTGGTGAGAGATCTACCCAACACACAGGTCCACAAAGACTGGCCGCTCTTACCCTGCAGGTTGAACCTAGGAACTGAGTGTTCAACTTCACATTCTTGTCATTAAAGGCCTGTGATAAAGGTGCATCTATTGGAGCGGCATCGTCTAAGGCAGTGGTTCTTAACCTTGTTGGAGGTACTGAACCCCACCAGTTTCATATGCGCATTCACCGAACCCTTCTTAATTGGAAAAATAAAATTATTTTTTCAAATTCAAAACATAGGTACATGTTTTACTGGTGCACAATCATGAGTCAGGTGTGTCTTGACCTCCGCCGAACCCCTGAGACTGACTCACCGAACCCCTGGGGTTCGATCGAACCCAGGTTAAGAACCACTGGTCTAAGGCTTACGCATCTCCCGGGTCTCCATTTGACTTTGTATTGTCTCGGAGGAAGTCCACCCACACCTCCACTTCCACAAACTGCTGGGAGTTGCCTCGCTCTGCCTCACAGTCAGAATTCTCCTCCTGCTTCACGTTGCCTCCATCGATGTGAAGGTCCGATTTTGGAATTGAATCTTCATCTTCACATTTTACCTTCACTTCTTCGCTCTTCACCATCACGTCTTCACATTTCACCATCACCTCTTCATATTTCACCTTGATTTCTTTAAAAGTGTCCAAGCTGGGATTTTCTTCCGGTTCTTGTTTGATGAGGGATGGGCTAATTGAGGCACTTTGACTTTCACAAGCTGATTTCAGACTCCACTCCTTGTGGATCTTCTGATGCTTGCGTGATCTCTGGTGTCTTTGAAGATTTGATGAAAGTGTAAACGCCTTCCCACACACACTGCACTTGAAGGGTTTCTCTCCCGTGTGTGTTCTCTTGTGTGCTACAAGAGCAGATAAATATGAAAACGCCTTCCCACACACACTGCACTTGAAGGGTTTCTCTCTCGTGTGTGTTCTCTGGTGTATTACAAGAGTAGATGAATCTGAAAACGCCTTCCCACACACACTGCACCTGAAGGGTTTCTCTCCCGTGTGTGTTCTCTTGTGTTTTACAAGAGTAGATGAATCTGAAAACGCCTTCCCACACACACTGCACTTGAAGGGTTTCTCTCCCGTGTGTGTTCTCTGGTGTGCTACAAGAGTAGATGAACGTGCAAACGCCTTCCCACACACACTGCACTTGAAGGGTTTCTCTCCCATGTGTGTTCTCTGGTGTGCTACAAGAGTAGATGAACGTGCAAACGCCTTCCCACACACACTGCACTTGAAGGGTTTCTCTCCATTGTGTGTTCTCTGGTGTTTTATAAGAGCAGATGACTGTGCAAACGCCTTCCCACACACACTGCACTTGAAGGGTTTCTCTCCCGTGTGTGTTCTCTGGTGTGTTACAAGAGCAGATGAATGTGCAAACGCCCTCCCACACACACTGCACTTGAAGGGTTTCTCTCCTGTGTGAGTTCTCTGGTGCCGTGTCAAATGTTCAGGACGATCCGTGCTGTATGCACACCGGTCGCATTGATGCCTTTTTGCACCGAGCTGCGCCGAGTGCCTTTGCTCCATGAGACCAATTCTGCAGAGGCAGCGACAGCTGCAGACAGAAAAAGAAGAATATCCACACCATCTACACGTCAGTATCGAGGCACAGAGGAATGCATATACACAGTCACACGTCACTTACACGTCTATAGTAAAAAAAAAGTGTCCCAAATTAATCACACGGGCTGTTATGGCACACAATAAGAGGCCAAATGGTCATAAACATGCCTGGAAGCCCTCGTATCTTCAAAATGAACGCTAACCCAAAACTCAGCACACAATTTCAGCTGTTTGGCTTCAAAATGAATGTTTATGAAAGCTAAATTCAGCTGACATAGCAAAGGGTGTTGAAAATAATACTATTTGTGTCATGCACAAATGCATAAATTAATGTTCAATCACAACTTAGAGGAGTGAAGCCAGGCACAGATGTCCTTGATTGCTGGGATGAGCAGTTCCGACTTCAGCTGCTGCACGTGTGTGCTGTGATCACTTCCTGACTCCATTCTTACAAAGAGTTCCAGAGGAAAACTAAAATAAACTACTGTTTTGATATAACCTCTGTGCTCAATAGAGTTAATAGACTTTACTGCAAATACAAACTTGACACTGTCACACACTCAGAGGTGGAGCCAGGATTTTCAGGTAGGGGGGGGGAAACTCCTCCAGCAATGAAAAATTACAGGAGTTGTTAGTAAGTAAGGAGTTGTTAGTGAGAAAGGAGTTGTTAGTAAGAAAGGACTTGTCCCTTGCTTTTCATTCGACGCGTGTGATCGTCATCGCGCTCGCTGAACGTGTTGATGCCTTCAGGAAAGAAAAATAGACTTTTGTATTTTGGGGGGGGGGGGGGGGGGGGGGGAAATGACCATGACGTATGTGGCATCAACCCGCATCACACCTGAGCTAAGCGCTCTGCAATGCTTACCCCCCTACCACATGGCTCTTCGCGCGCCGTACTTTTACAGCTGTTCACAGCGTGCCGGGAGATTTTAGGTGGCGCTTCGCTCCTGGCCGATTAAGCCATTGGCTTCTCGGAGTTTCAATACAAATCCGTGTGAAGAACGGGTACAACTGCCATCTTAAATATAAAGCAGAACTTACACCTGTTTGTTTGTGTGCAGCAGCAAAAAGTCTCCAACGCTGAGCTCTGGCGAAATGAAATTTTCACAGCTTATGCTGTCTGGAATTTCTAAGCGAACGCCACGTCATTCCCTTCCCGAGTGGCAAAAATCGACCTGACGTAGCAGTGGGTTCAGGTTGAATTTCCTTGAGGGAAAACATCCGATTTAGGTAAATTGAAGTGTTTCGGCTTCTTTCTTGCAAGCATCAATTTTTTCAGGGTTTTTCATTGAATTATGAGGGAATATTAAATTAATCCAAGACAAGAATCCAAGTCCCGGGCAAAGCCGGGTAGTGAAGCTAGTTACTAATAAACCCCAATGATCCTATCGAAATTACGGATTTCTATCGGATCGTTGGGGGGGCACGTGCCACCCCACCCCCACTGGCTCCACCACTGTCACACACTGGCATGGTTCACAGGTGGTGGTGTGTCCAGACCCACGCCTGGCCACCTTCACCTGCTCAGTATTAATGCTTCCTCACTCCACCAAGTAATTCATTGAGGATCAACCAACACAGCCGAGGCTGCGTGTCTCTCTGTGGTGAGATGTTAACTACCTGTCCTGGCATACAGGAAGTCGTGGGTTCGATCCCGACCCTGACGCCTGCTGTATATTTGTAGTTTACGTGTCTCTCTCTCTCTCCCCGTGGTCGCGTGGATTTCCTTCCCGATCCCCGGGTTTCCCCTCCACATGTAGAGTGAACACCGCCACGCGTCTAGAGTGAACACAGCCACGCGTCTAGAGCGAACACCGCCACACGTCTAGAGCGAACACCGCCACGTATCTAGAGTGAACACCGCCACGCGTCTAGAGTGAACACCGCCACACGTCTAGAGTGAACACCACCACGCGTCCAGAGTGAACACAGCCACGCATCTAGAGTGAACACCACCACGCGTCTAGAGTGAACACCACCACGCATCTGAGTGAACACCGTCACACGTCTAGAGTGAACACCGCCACACTTCTAGAGTGAACACCGCCACGCGTCTCGAGTGAACACCGCCACGCGTCTAGAGTGAACACCGCCACACGTCTAGAGTGAACACCACTACGCGTCTGAGTGAACACCGTCACACGTCTAGAGTGAACACCGCCACACATCTAGAGTGAACACCGCCACGCGTCTCGAGTGAACACCGCCACGCGTCTAGAGTGAACACCGCCACGTGTCTAGAGTGAACACCACCACGCTGTTGACGAGCCTCACCTTGTTGTTGTTGTTGTGGGTAGGTCGCTTCTGAAAACAAGAGCGGTACAGCAGCTGAAGCGGGCGTGGCCTGGTAAAAAATGAAAAAAACTGAATATTTAAAACAAAACAAGTTACAAAGTAGCGAGCCAGGTGAAGGGAAATTAAAACTTAAGCAAGATACTCTTTGGTTCTTTCGGTAAAGTCACGTAGAATAAATAAATACATTATATAATAGCATACGACGTTTCAACTGCAACACAAGCAATCATCATCAGGTACAAATGAAAGAGAAAAAAAACCTATTAAACTTAGAGTCAGCTAACATAACAGTCAACACCCTACCTGGTTGATAACGTTCTTCCAAAGATTGCTCAATTTGAGAGAGAGACACAGAGACACATAGACAGACACATAAGCAGAGAGAGAGATGACACAAAGACACAGAGAGAGAGACACATATAGACACAGAGAGAGATGACACAGAGAGAGACACACACACAGAGAGAGATGACACAGAGAGAGATGACACAGAGAGAGACACACACACAGACACACAGAGAGAGATGACACAGAAACACACAGAGAGAGACACACATAGACACACAGAGAGAGTTGACAGAGAGACACACAGAGAGAGACACACATAGACACACATAGAGAGATGACACAGAGACACACGGAGAGAGACACACATGGGCACACAGAGAAACAACGCCTCTGTGTTGAGGCCTTAAATAGAGAGAGAGAGGGGGGGGGTAGAGAAACTAGCACGTCAATGCAAGGCCGTAGCCATGGAGTCAACATTGGGGGGGACCAAATCTTCCACGGGTCTGGGCCCCCCCCCCCCCAGAAAAATATCTAAATGTGAAAACTATTTTCCTGCCATTTCCTCCCTAAAATATTTTTCAAAGTTCACTAGCACATGGGATGGACTTTGTTTTATTTGATACAATAATGTCTAATAGTGTATTGTAATACATTGCTCTGTTTTTCTTTTTTAACCTTTTCTTGTTTCATAGTATGTAATGGCAGAGATTAGGGATTCATAAAGTACAACGCAATCCTATAAACAGGAATCTATGCATTGTTATATAAAGACAAGTCCAGATTTCGTGGCCAAGGTTTAGCAAATTGTCTTTATTAACAGAGCATCGCAATTATTATTTACAAATATTTGTACAGAAACATATTGGGGGGCATATTTGATTATTATACTTATTATAACATATTATAACATTATAATTATGACATATTATACTTATTATAACATTATAATTTATATATATTAATATAATAATTATAACATATTATACTTATTATAACATTATAATTATTATATATTATAACATAATATTATACTTATTATAACATGTTATAATGACGGCCTTGTGTCAATGAGAGACTTGGAGGTTTGGTGACTGCACAGAGAGAGAGAGACACTTAATGTAATGCAACACAGAGAGTCGGTCAACACACCAACTAACGTACTCTTAGGTTTTTTCGGTAAAGTCACCACGTAGGTAAAAAATGAAATTAAAATTAATAAAAGTAAAAATAGAAATAAAATAATAAAATAATAATGAATCACGCCTCACTTGATGCAGCAAATTATAGTCTACATTATAGACTGCCAGTACACTCACCCAGCTTAATAACCAGGCTACAGTCTACATTATAGACTGCCAGTACACTCACCCAGCTTAATAACCAGGCTACAGTCTACATTATAGACTGCCAGTACACTCACCCAGCTTAATAACCAGGCTACAGTCTGCATTATAGACTGCCAGTACACTCACCCAGCTTAATAACCAGGCTACAGTCTACATTATAGACTGCCAGTACACTCACCCAGCTTAATAACCAGGCTACAGTCTACATTATAGACTGCCAGTACACTCACCCAGCTTAATAACCAGGCTACAGTCTACATTATAAACTTGTGTTGCCTCCGAAACGTCGTGATTTTTATTTTATTTCTATTTTTACTTTTATGAATTTGTATTCATTTCTTACCTACATGGTGACTTCACCTAGAACTAACGCTTCGCCTGGCTGATCGCGTTCTTCCACAGGTTGCTCAACTATCTTCTTGGTTCTTTCGGGAAAGTCACTTAGAATGGAAATAATAAAAATAAAAGGGAATATTATTTTATTATTTCCATTCTACGTGATATAAAACATAATTAAATTGTATAGTTTTATTGTTTTATTTTTTTATTTCTATTCTACGTGACTTCACCGAAAGAACCAAGAAGATGAATCACTGCAGTCACCAAAGCTTTAAATCGAAATTGCTCAACTAAGCGAGAGAATCATATTCTTAGGTTTTTTCGGTAAAGTCACGTAGGTAAAACATCAAAATTAATGAAAATAAAATAAAACAAAAATCACGACGTTTCGGAGGCAACACAAGTCTCCGTCATCAGGTGGGACCGTCACAGCCGAATTAGCTGCATCAAGTGAGGCAATGATTCAAGAAGTAATCCCTTATAAGCAAGTTGAAGGGGGGAGAAGAGGGGGGGGGAGCTCATCAGAATGTGGTAGCCAATGAAAAAACAATGGACTACGGCTTGGACGAGGTTGCTGCTGTACACGCCAACACAATGGACAGAGAGGGGGGAGGGGAGGTCTGATACACATGATAGACAAAAGAACGAAAATGCCCATGTTTATACCAATGCTGGATGAACAATGAAGAGAGCACTGCCAAAAAATAACTGGGGATGTTAACACTCGGTAAAGTAAAGTAAAATAGTGCCTGTCAGATAAGATGGTCCAAAAAAGTGTAATTAAGTCTTTTTTGCGTGGTTGACAACATCTTTCCAATGATTACTAAGTTTGTACCCATCATCACGGTTGAAATTATGTCTGTGTTTGTATATTTGTATGGCTTCGTGTACAAACCTTTGATGGTAGCCGGGAGGTTTGCAGTGCTCTCTTCATTGTTCAGCCAGCATTGGTATAAACATGGGCATTTTCGTTCTTTTGTCTATCATGTGTATCAGACCTCCCCTCCCCCCTCTCTGTCCATTGTGTTGGCGTGTACAGCAGCAACCTCGTCCAAGCCGTAGTCCATTGTTTTTTCATTGGCTACCACATTCTGATGAGCTCCCCCCCCCTCTTCTCCCCCCTTCAACTTGCTTATAAGGGATTACTTCTTGAATCATTGCCTCACTTGATGCAGCTAATTCGGCTGTGACGTCCCACCTGATGACGGAGACTTGTGTTGCCTCCGAAACGTCGTGATTTTTGTTTTATTTTCATTAATTTTGATGTTTTACCTACGTGACTTTACCGAAAAAACCTAAGAATATGATTCCTTGCAGTCACGAAAGCTTCAAATCTAGAATTAAGCGAGAGAATTGAAGCGAACGCGACCAGGCGAGGGCAGGAGGCAAGGCCCCGCGTTGTAAAGTTCCAACTTGGACATCGCTTCCATGCTCGCTGCTACTCAATTGACATCCCTACGAGAGAGAGAGCGAGGCTCTACCTCGGTAAACAACAACAACCACAACAACAACAACAACCACCACAACAACGACAACCACAACCACAACCGCGATGAGAATTTCTCACCTCAGATTGCAGTTCCCGCGCGGAGCGTCAACTTTCCGTTACCTCGTGACGTCACGAGGCAGCAGCAGGTGACATGACGTCACTTGTGGGGTACAAGACACTTCCCACAATGAGCGGCTCTGTAACTTACATAAATTATGTTAATGAGCCTGGCCCAATCGTGGAGGGATGGGCCGTTGGTGCCGAACCGGTCACAACGAACTCGTGACGTCTTTCACGAATAAATTATGTTAATGAGCCGCCAGTCAGTGGGTGTGGCTTTGCCCAAATAAGGATAGTGCTTGAACAGATAACGGAAGTGACCCAGGCAGAGGTGACGTCACGCTCCCTTGAGACCGGTTGGGGTGAAATCTTTGGTGACATGACGTCACTAGCAAGGTACACCTCCCCCTGGCGTTTCACGCCGATGAGGTCATGCTGAGTGGGGACGTCACGTAGCGGGATTAGAGTTTAAGTTGATTAAGATTAATTTTCCATTGCTCCCTCCCTTGAACAGAGACCCCTTGGGTGTGTGAGCTCGGCTCAACAATGTGGACATTATTGTGTGTACACACACATGGACAGTGTGTACACACGTGTACATTGTGTGTGTGTACACTGTGTGTGTACACTGTACACACTGTCTGTAAACTGTGTGTGTGTACACTGCGTGTGTACATTGTGTGTACACACTGTGTGTGTGTGTACACACACTGTACACTGTGTGTGTGTACACTGTGTGTGTGTACACTGTGTGTGTGTACACTGCGTGTGTGTACACTGTGTGTGTGTACACTGTGTGATGGCTGGGTGTATGGAATTTATGTGGTTGAGGAATTGGTCTAGAGCAGGCCGGCCATGTGGCCAGATGACAAAAGTGGCATCTACGTACCTCTTCCACAAGGTCGGGCGTAGAGTGGCAGTCTGGATGGCGTCAGTCTCAAATTTCTCCATGAAGACGTTGGCTACAACCGGAGATAGGGGGGAGCCCATTGGGGTGCCCTCAGTTTTCTTGTAGAAAGTTCCATTCCAGGTGAAGTATGTATTGGTTAAGCAGTGTCTCACCAGGGGGGGTACCCCAGCATTCAGGCTTTGATGAACCAAGTCTTCAATGATTGCGATGGTGTCAGGTACAGGAACTTTGGTGAATAAGGAAACCACATCAAAACTGACAAGCAGGTCGTCTGGGGACAGGGAAACGTCGTGAGAATTGTATTTTATTATGTTTAATTTTTATTATTTTATTATTTCCCTTCTACGTGACTTTACCGAAAGAACCAAGAAGATTTACTGTTTGTTTTCTACCTGATGACGATTGCTTGTGTTGCAATCGAAACGTCCTATTCTATTATTTAATTTATTTCCTTTCTACGTTACTTTACCGAAAGAACCAAAAAGCAAAATGAAAATTCGCTGAAATAACTTGACCAACATGGTTGCTTCTTCTTGGTTCTTTCGGTAAAGTCACGTAGGGTAAAGTCACGTAGAAGGGAAGTAATACAATAATAAAAATAAAACATAATAAAATAATTCTCACGACGTTTATTATGTTTTATTTATATTATTTTATTATTTCCCTTCTACGCGACGACTTTACCGAAAGAACCAAGAAGATTAATCCCTGCTGCAGTCACGAAAGCTTTAAATCGAAATTCAAAACGCTATACCACAGAGCCCATGGCATTTCTGACAAACACCACCTGACTGGTGAATTAAGACATGTACATCGGGCCCTCAGGATGAACGCATACTCTGACCGTACTATCAGCCAAGCTGTCTCTCCCACCACACAGAAACAGCCACATGAAACTCCGACCAAAACCATCACGTTACCATACATAGCTGGCGTGACCAAAAAGATCTCCAAAATTCTAAACAAACATAAGATCCAAGTCCGATTCAGTACAGTGCATAAAATCCGTGATCTGATTCCATCTGTGAAGGATGTCGTTCCTGACTTACAGTATCCTGGAGTCTACAAATTGAGTTGCATTTGTGGTGATTGCTACATTGGAGAAACGAAACGTCATGTTTCTGATCGTGGCCGCGAGCACAAGTCAGATCTGAAACACGGCAGAACTGATTCTTCTGCCGTTGCCGATCATTGCTACAACTCGGTGGGCTCTCATGAAATAGTCTTTTCCGAGACCAAGGTTCTCTGCAAACCTCCCGGCTACCATCAAAGGTTTGTACACGAAGCCATACAAATATACAAACACAGACATAATTTCAACCGTGATCATGGGTACAAACTTAGTAATCATTGGAAAGATGTTATCAACCACGCAAAAAAAAGACTTAATTACACTTTTTTGGACCATCTTATCTGACAGGCACTATTTTACTTTACTTTACCGAGTGTTAACATCCCCAGTTATTTTTTGGCAGTGCTCTCTTCATTGTTCAGCCAGCATTGGTATAAACATGGGCATTTTCGTTCTTTTGTCTATCATGTGTATCAGACCTCCCCTCCCCCCCTCTCTGTCCATTGTGTTGGCGTGTACAGCAGCAACCTCGTCCAAGCCGTAGTCCATTGTTTTTCATTGGCTACCACATTCTGATGAGCCCCCCCCCTCTCCTCCCCCCATCAACTTGCTTATAAGGGATTACTTCTTGAATCATTGCCTCACTTGATGCAGCTAATTCGGCTGTGACGGTCCCACCTGATGACGGAGACTTGTGTTGCCTCCGAAACGTCGTGATTTTTTTTATTTTTTTTTATTTTATTTTCATTAATTTTGATGTTTTACCTACGTGACTTTACCGAAAAAACCTAAAAAAAGGATTGGCATTGGAAGATATCGGTTGCGGCCGAGCGGAAGTGACGTCAGGAGGTGGGCGAATACCTTGGTGACATGACGTCACTAGCGAAGCACACCTCCCCCTGACGTTTGACGTCGATGAGGTCACGCTGAGCGGTGACGTCAGAGAGCGGGGTCAGAGTTCAAGTTTGTTGACAACAGTGAAGCGGCAGTGTCGTGGTGAGCGCTGCGCTCCGCACCGACCAGCCGAGTTCCATTCCCGCTCGTGGCCAACACCGCCAGTGACGACTTTCTGAACCGGTCCTGAGCCTCCCCTACGTCGACTCAGCCTCGAACGAGTACCCGGTGCAGTGTGTCAACATCGCCACTGGGGAGACAAAGGCGGCCGGGCGTGGTGCTGGCCACCCACCCCCTCGTGTGCCGTCCCACCCTTAATAGGTGCTCGCTAACAGCACTTGCCCCTGCAGTCTGTTAAGGCTGTACGGGGGATCTTTGTCTTTGTGTGTTGGGAGCAAGTTTGAGTGGCGTGTAGCCGTGGGAGTTGAACGGGCGCCTGCTGCTACTGACAGTCGTTGACTGCGGTTGGACAGACGCTGATAGACAGACACACACAGACAAAACAGGCGGATAGACACAGACAAGAGGAACACAGAGACGACATAGTCAGAGACAGGCAGAGAGAGAGACACATAGAGGCGAACAGAGACACAGACGGACAGAGAGATGTTGAATCGAACTCACTGAACTCGCTCCATTGAAAGAGATTCCTCGATCTTTGCCCATCCCCGGAAGTCGTTCTAGTTTCTATTTATTTCATTGTGTGTGGTGTGTAGTGTAAGCAATGTGGGATATCGATGTACACGGACATGAACAACATCAGCAGACAAGACGTCTTTCATACTCTTTGGTTCTTTCAGTAAAGTCACGTAGGTAGAACAAGTAAAATAATAATAAATAAATCACGACGTTTGGATCGCAACACGAGCGGTCGTCCTCAGGCGAAAACATCCAGACATTGTCGCGGCAGAAGTCACGTGAGCTACAGCTGAGCATTGTTTTAATGCGGTGGGCTCACGCGAAAATGATTTCTGTAAGACGAAGGTACTTTGAAAACCCACTGGCGATGCTCTTTTATATAAGCGCACAACTTCATCTGTGATGAATGCTGCACTTTCCGTCGTTTTCATGCAGGGGGCGCTATAACCCTACGCGCCCCCTGCATGAACGACGGAGGCACAGGGAGACGTTCGATCACGTTGGAATCGATCTGCAGACGGCGGTCTTCTCGCACGGCCAGCTCTGTGTCGCCTCATCTCAATCCCGCGATCCCAACCAGGTGAAAGTCCGCATCGAACCGAATCCCCGGCAAGGCCACCTACTTAACGACGAGAGAAAATTCACACGAAATGTCGTTTTCAATTAAGTCTTCCCGATGTAAAATGATATAAGCTTTTATTGAAGAAACACAATTCAAAACATAATACAATTCAAAGTTGTTTCATTTTCAAACTTCAAAACGGAGCATTGGGAATTTGCGTGGATGCGTCATTCATGTGCAATTTTCTTCGTGACTTTCCTGGCCCAAGGCCGTAAATGGTTGAGGGGCACCGCAGGCGGTCAAGGCTTGCTTCAATCCATGGTTGTCAACATCCAGACGTTAATCAGTAAGGAGCATTTCTTGTCCTAGTTCGCCAACATATAAGACATCATGCAACATTCTAATGAGTGTTGTTGTGGAGAACGTATCTACTAGATGTGCTCTGCCTTGTAACCGAATACATATCTGTACCAAAAATGCATTCCAAATGTGCTCTTAAAATGACCTCCTTGCTATGAAGCAGATCAGCAGACACGACATGTTTCATTTATCGATCTCTCCACGAAACAAAGGAATGTTTAAACAAACTATAACTAGCACAGACTTCTGGGAGCGCGTCATTGATTCAGTGCAAACCACATGTGGACCCTTATTGGTGCACAGCGTCTCAACAGCAGCCGGGCTTGTTTCAACCGATAGTTACGGACATCCAGACGTTAATCAGCCAGGCGCATTTCTAGTCCGAGTTAGACAAAATCTACGTCAACACGTAATACAAATTTTTAATTCGTGTTGTTGAGAATGTATCTCCTCTACGTGTAACTTTAAGTGGTTTGCCTTGTAACAGATGAATGATCCGAGTGTGCTCCCTATTTCAAAGACAATGAGTTGCTCCAGAGGGAGATGCTTCCTGAACACACAAAAATACCCTTTGACCTGTACCACAAGAACAATGAGTGTCCACCAGATAGCAGACGTCACCACGCATTGAATACTTGTCCACCAGAGGGCACGCGTAACACGTCAAGCGCCGGTAAAAAACAAACCTAAACTCTGCAGCCGATTTGCGCTGCAATTCTTTATTTCTTCACGGATTAAAAAAAAGTGGTTGGAGCGCCGTTGCATGGTGACGTCATCGCGCTCAGGTTGATTGGCTCCCCCCTGCGTGGTGACGCCATCGCGCTCACGTTGGTTGGCGCGCCCCCGTGCGTGGTGACGTCATCGCGCTCGGTGTCGTGGGCGCGCCCCGGGCGTGGTGACGTCATCGCGCTCGGGTTCGTGGGCCCCCCCTTTCGTGGTGACGTCATCGCGCTCGGGTTCGTGGGCGCCCTCGTGCGTGGTGACGTCATCGCGCTCGGGTTGGCGGGCGCCCCCGTGCGTGGTGACGTCATCGCGCTCCGGTTGGCGGGCGCCCCCGTTCGTGGTGACGTCATCGCGCTCGGGTTCGTGGGCGCGCCCCCATTCGTGGTGACGTCATCGCGCTCGGGTTGATTGGGGCACCTCCCTGCGTGGTGACGTCATCGTGTGGGCGGGGGGGCTGGTCAGAATGTATCTCACATAATACAAAATTATAATTCGTGTTGTAGAGAATGTATCTCCTCTACGTGTAACTTTTGAGTGGTTTGCCTTGTAACTGATGAATGATCCGAGTGTGCTCCCTATTTCAAAGACAATGAGTTACTCCAGAGGGAGATGCTTCCTGAACACACAAAAAAACCCTTTGACCTGTATCACATGAACAATGAGCCTCACCTGAGTGATCTGTACAGGTTACTTGCAAAACACACACTGTGTCCTAACATCACTTATTCAATGTTTGACCCTTATAGACAAAATGGTACATGTACGCACACAATCAGATAAGTATTCATTCAAAATTAGTGACAGGCATATTAACAAAATTGAATTACTGCACTGAAATATACTGCATTAGGTTACATTGCATTAACAAGAAGCTAATTTAAAAAAATACGCACCGTCTGCTTAACAGTGTATGTACAACATACTAATGCACCATTCAAAACGAGTCGGCCATTGCATGCTGGTGTCTGGGTCAAAATTGATAAAAATTCTAAACATTACCTACAAACTCCACAACTGAGATGCCACATCAACCATCGCCCCCTACTGACAGGCTCTTGTCCACATGCAGGCCGGTGCAGGGCCACCACCTTGTGCCACACAGGGGCAGCTGCTACTTGGGGATGCTGTTCGAGTGTTTGAGACGAGAAACGATACAAAACTCCGAATTGCCGAGGCAATTAAGCAAGCACAATATAAATGCAATTGATAACATTGAATGCTTGGGAGCTTATTGGCATTCGCTCCTGGTTAGAGGTCTACCCAACACACAGGTCCACAAAGACTGGCCGCTCTTACCCTGCAGGTTGAACCTAGGAACTGAGTGTTCAACTTCACATTCTTGTCATTAGAGGCTTGTGACAAAGGTGCATCTATTGGAGCGGCATCGTCTAAGGCAGTGGTTCTTAACCTTGTTGGAGGTACTGAACCCCACCAGTTTCATATGCGCATTCACAGAACCCTTCTTAATTGGAAAAATAAAATATTTTTTCAAATTGAAAACATAGGTACATGTTTTACTGGTGCACAATCATGAGTCAGGTGTGTGTCTTAACCTCCGCCGAACCCCTGAGACTGACTCACCGAACCCCTGGGGTTCGATCGAACCCAGGTAAAGAACCACTGGTCAAAGGCTTACGCATCTCCCGGGTCTCCATTTGACTTTGTATTGTCTCGGAGGAAGTCCACCCACACCTCCACTTCCACAAACTGCTGGGAGTCGCCTCGCTCTGCCTCACAGTCAGAATTCTCCTCCTGCTTCACGTTGCCTCCATCGATGCGAAGGTCCCATTTGGGAGTTGAATCTTCATCTTCACATTTTACCTTCACTTCTTTGCTCTTCACCATCACGTCTTCACATTTCACATTCACCTCTTCATATTTCACCTCGTTACCTTTAAAAGTGTCCAAGCTGGGATTTTCTTCCGGTTCTTGTTTGATGAGCGATGGGCTCATTGCAGCACTTTGACTTTCACAAGCTGATTTCACACTCCACTCCTGGTGGATCTTCTGATGCTTGTGTGTTCTCTGGTGTCGTTGAAGATTTGGTGAAAGTGTAAACGCCTTCTCAAACACACCGCACTTGAAGGGTTCTCTCCCGTGTGTGTTCTCTGGTGTGCTACAAGATGAGCTGAACATGCAAACACCCTCCCACACACACTGCACTTGAAGGGTTTCTCTCCCGTGTGTGTTCTCTTGTGTGTTACAAGAGCAGATGACTGTGCAAACGCCTTCCCACACACACTGCACTTGAAGGGTTTCTCTCCCGTGTGTATTCTCGTGTGTTACAAGAGTAGCTGAACGTGCAAACGCCCTCCCACACACACTGCACTTGAAGGGTTTCTCTCCTGTGTGAGTTCTCTGGTGCCGTGTCAAAGTGCAGGACAATCCGTGCTGTATGCACACCGGTCGCATTGTTGCCTTTTTGCACCGAGCTGCACCGACTGCCTTTGCTCCATGAGACCAATTCTGCAGAGGCAGCGACAGCTGCAGACAGAAACAAAGAATATCCACACCATCTACACATCAGTATCGAGGCACAGAGGAATGCATATATACACAGTCACACGTCACTTACACGTCTATAGTTATTCATATATTTATGATATAGTAAAAAAAAAGTGTCCCAAATTCATCACACGGGCTGTTATGGCACACAATGAGAGGAAAACTAAAATAAACTACTGTTTTGATATAACCTCTGTGCTCAATAGAGTTAATAGACTTTACTGCAAATACAAACTTGACACTGTCACACACTCAGAGGTGGAGCCAGGATTTTCAGGTAGGGGGGGGAAACTCCTCCAGCAATGAAAAATTACAGGAGTTGTTAGTAAGTAAGGAGTTGTTAGTGAGAAAGGAGTTGTTAGTAAGAAAGGACTTGTCCCTTGCTTTTCATTCGACGCGTGTGATCGTCATCGCGCTCGCTGAACGTGTTGATGCCTTCAGGAAAGAAAAATAGACTTTTGTATTTTGGGGGGGGGGGGGGGGGGAATGACCATGACGTATGTGGCCTCAACCCGCATCACACCTGAGCTAAGCGCTCTGCAATGCTTACCCCCCTACCACATGGCTCTTTGCGCGCCGTACTTCTACAGCTGTTCACAGCGTGCCGGGAGATTTTAGGTGGCGCTTCGCTCCTGGCCGATGAAGTCAATGGCTTCTCGGAGTTTCAATACAAATCCGTGTGAAGAACGGGTACAACTGCCATCTTAAATATAAAGCAGAACTTACACGTGTTTGTTTGTGTGCAGCAGCAAAAACTCTCCAACGCTGAGCTCTGGCGTCATGAAATTTTCACAGCTTATGCTGTCTGAAATGTCTAAGCGAACGCCGCGTCATTCCCTTCCCGAGTGGCAAAAATCGACCTGACGTAGCAGTGGGTTCAGGTTGAATTTCCTTGAGTGAAAACATCCGATTTAGGTAAATTGAAGTGTTTCGGCTTCTTTCTTGCAAGCATCAATTTTTTCAGGGTTTTTCAGTGAATTATGAGGGAATATTAAATTAATCCAAGACAAGAATCCAAGTCCCGGGCAAAGCCGGGTAGTGAAGCTAGTTACTAATAAACCCCAATGATCCTATCGAAATTACGGATTTCTATCGGATCGTTGGGGGGGCAAGTGCCACCCCACCCCCACTGGCTCCACCACTGTCACACACTGGCACGGTTCACAGGTGGTGGTGTGTCCAGACCCACGTCTGGCCACCTTTAACCTGCTCAGTATTAATGCTTCCTCACTCCACCAAGTAATTCATTGAGGATCAACCAACACAGCCGAGGCTGCGTGTCTCTCTGTGGTGAGATGTTAACTACCTGTCCTGGCATACAGGAAGTCGTGGGTTCCATCCTGACCCTGACGCCTGCTGTATATTTGTAGTTTTCGTGTCTCTCTCTCTCTCCCCGTGGTCACGTGGATTTCCTTCCCGATCCTCGGGTTACCCCTCCACATGTAGAGAGTGAATACCGCCACGCGTCTAGAGTGAATACCGCCACGCGTCTAGAGTGAATACCGCCACGCGTCTAGAGTGAACACCGCCACACGTCTAGAGTGAACACCGCCACACGTCTAGAGTGAACACCGCCACACGTCTAGAGCGAACACCGCCACGCGTCTAGAGTGAACACCGCCACACGTCCAGAGTGAACTCTGCCACGTGTCTTGAGTGAACACCGCCACGCGGTGTTCACTTTGAAACAAGAGCAGTACAGCAGCTCAAGCGGGTGTGGCCTGGTAAAAAATGAAAAAAAACTGTGTGAATATTTAAAACAAAACAAAGTTACAAAGTAGCGAGCCAGGTGAAGGGAAATTAAAACTTAAGCAGAGAGAGAGAGATGACACAAAAACACACAGAGAGAGACACACACATAGACACACAGAGAGAGATGACAGAGAGACACACAGAGAGAGACACACAGACACAGAGAGAGAGATGACACAGAGACACACAGAGAGAGAAAGACACACATAGACACACAGAGAGAGATGACACAGAGACACACAAAGAGAGACACACATAGGCACACAGAGAAACAACGCCTCTGTGTTGAGGCCTTAAATAGAGAGAGGGGGGGGGTAGAGAAACTAGCACGTCAATGCAAGGCCGTAGCCATGGAGTCAACATTGGGGGGGACCAAATATTCCACGGGTCTGGGGTCCCCCCCCCAGAAAAATATATAAATTTGAAAACTATTTTCCTGCCATTTCCTCCCTAAAATATTTTAAAAAGTTCACTAACACATGGGATGGACTTTGTTTTATTTGATACAATAATGTCTAATAGTGTATTGTAATACATTGCTCTGTTTTTTCTTTTTAACCTTTTCTTGTTTCATAGTATGTAATGGCAGAGATTAGGGATTCATAAAGTACAACGCAATCCTATAAACAGGAATCTATGCATTGTGATATGAAGACAAGTCCAGATTTCGTGGCCAAGGTTTAGCAAATTGTTGTCTTTATTAACAGAGCATCGCAATTTTTATTTACAAATATTTTTACAGAAACATATTGGGAAGGCATATTTGATTTTTATACTTATCATAACATATTATAACATTATAATTATAACATAATATTATACTTATGTTATAATGACGGCCTTGTGTCAATGAGAGACTTGGAGGTTTGGTGACTGCACAGAGAGAGAGAGAGACACTTCATGTAATGCAACACAGAGAGTCGGTCAACACACCAACTAACGTACTCTTAGGTTTTTTCGGTAAAGTCACCACGTAGGTAAAACATGAAATTTAAATTAATAAAAGTAAAAATAGAAATAAAATAATAAAATTATAATAAATCACGCCTCACTTGATGCAGCAAATTATAGTCTACATTATAGACTGCCAGTACACTCACCCAGCTTAATAACCAGGCTACAGTCTACATTATAGACTGCCAGTACACTCACCCAGCTTAATAACCAGGCTACAGTCTACATTATAGACTGCCAGTACACTCACCCAGCTTAATAACCAGGCTACAGTCTACATTATAGACTGCCAGTACACTCACCCAGCTTAATAACCAGGCTACAGTCTACATTATAGACTGCCAGTACACTCACCCAGCTTAATAACCAGGCTACAGTCTACATTATAGACTGCCAGTACACTCACCCAGCTTAATAACCAGGCTACAGTCTACATTATAGACTGCCAGTACACTCACCCAGCTTAATAACCAGGCTACAGTCTACATTATAGACTGCCAGTACACTCACCCAGCTTAATAACCAGGCTACAGTCTACATTATAGACTGCCAGTACACTCACCCAGCTTAATAACCAGGCTACAGTCTACATTATAGACTGCCAGTACACTCACCCAGCTTAATAACCAGGCTACAGTCTACATTATAGACTGCCAGTACACTCACCCAGCTTAATAACCAGGCTACAGTCTACATTATAGACTGCCAGTACACTCACCCAGCTTAATAACCAGGCTACAGTCTACATTATAGACTGCCAGTACACTCACCCAGCTTAATAACCAGGCTACAGTCTACATTATAGACTGCCAGTACACTCACCCAGCTTAATAACCAGGCTACAGTCTACATTATAGACTGCCAGTACACTCACCCAGCTTAATAACCAGGCTACAGTCTACATTATAGACTGCCAGTACACTCACCCAGCTTAATAACCAGGCTACAGTCGACATTATAGACTGCCAGTACACTCACCCAGCTTAATAACCAGGCTACAGTCTACATTATAGACTGCCAGTACACTCACCCAGCTTAATAACCAGGCTACAGTCTACATTATAGACTGCCAGTACACTCACCCAGCTTAATAACCAGGCTACAGTCGACATTATAGACTGCCAGTACACTCACCCAGCTTAATAACCAGGCTACAGTCGACATTATAGACTGCCAGTACACTCACCCAGCTTAATAACCAGGCTACAGTCTACATTATAGACTGCCAGTACACTCACCCAGCTTAATAACCAGGCTACAGTCTACATTATACCCTGCCAGTACACTCACCCAGCTTAATAACCAGGCTACAGTCTGCATTATAGACTGCCAGTACACTCACCCAGCTTAATAACCAGGCTACAGTCTACATTATAGACTGCCAGTACACTCACCCAGCTTAATAACCAGGCTACAGTCTACATTATACCCTGCCAGTACACTCACCCAGCTTAATAACCAGGCTACAGTCTACATTATAGACTGCCAGTACACTCACCCAGCTTAATAACCAGGCTACAGTCTACATTATAGACTGCCAGTACACTCACCCAGCTTAATAACCAGGCTACAGTCGACATTATAGACTGCCAGTACACTCACCCAGCTTAATAACCAGGCTACAGTCTACATTATAGACTGCCAGTACACTCACCCAGCTTAATAACCAGGCTACAGTCTACATTATAGACTGCCAGTACACTCACCCAGCTTAATAACCAGGCTACAGTCTACATTATACCCTGCCAGTACACTCACCCAGCTTAATAACCAGGCTACAGTCTACATTATAGACTGCCAGTACACTCACCCAGCTTAATAACCAGGCTACAGTCTACATTATAGACTGCCAGTACACTCACCCAGCTTAATAACCAGGCTACAGTCTACATTATAGACTGCCAGTACACTCACCCAGCTTAATAACCAGGCTACAGTCTGCATTATAGACTGCCAGTACACTCACCCAGCTTAATAACCAGGCTACAGTCTGCATTATAGACTGCCAGTACACTCACCCAGCTTAATAACCAGGCTACAGTCTGCATTATAGACTGCCAGTACACTCACCCAGCTTAATAACCAGGCTACAGTCTACATTATAGACTGCCAGTACACTCACCCAGCTTAATAACCAGGCTACAGTCTACATTATAGACTGCCAGTACACTCACCCAGCTTAATAACCAGGCTACAGTCTACATTATAGACTGCCAGTACACTCACCCAGCTTAATAACCAGGCTACAGTCTACATTATAGACTGCCAGTACACTCACCCAGCTTAATAACCAGGCTACAGTCTACATTATAGACTGCCAGTACACTCACCCAGCTTAATAACCAGGCTACAGTCTACATTATAGACTGCCAGGACACTCACCCATCTTAATAACCAGGCTACAGTCTACATTATAGACTGCCAGTACACTCACCCAGCTTAATAACCAGGCTACAGTCTACATTATAGACTGCCAGTACACTCACCCAGCTTAATAACCAGGCTACAGTCTACATTATAGACTGCCAGTACACTCACCCAGCTTAATAACCAGGCTACAGTCTACATTATAGACTGCCAGTACACTCACCCAGCTTAATAACCAGGCTACAGTCTACATTATAGATTAAATTAATAAAAACGCCTCACTTGATACAGCAAATGTGGCTGTGACGGTGCCACCTGATGACGGAGACTTGTGTTGCCTCCGAAACGTCGTGATTTGTTTATATTTTATTTCTATTTTTACTTGTATGAATTTGTATTCATTTCTTACCTACATGGTGACTTCACCTAGAACTAACGCATCGCCTGGCTGATCGCGTTCTTCCACAGGTCTCTAAACTATCTTCTTGATTCTTTCGGTAAAGTCACTTAGAATGGAAATAATAAAAATAAAAGGGAATATTATTTCATTATTTCCATTCTACGTGATATAAAACATAATTAAATTGTATAGTTTTATTGTTTTATTTTTTTATTTCTATTCTACGTGACTTCACCGAAAGAACCAAGAATATGAATCACTGCAGTCACGAAAGCTTTAAATCGAAATTGCTCAACTAAGCGAGAGAATTGAAGCGAACGCGACCAGGCGAGGGCAGGAGGCAAGGCCCCGCGTTGTAAAGTTCCAAAGTGGACATCGCTTCCATGCTCGCTGCTACTCAATTGACATCCCTACGAGAGAGAGAGCGAGGCTCTACCTCGGTAAACAACAACAACCACAACAACAACAATCACCACAACAACAACCACAACCGCGATGAGAATTTCTCACCTCAGATTTCAGTTCCCGCGCGGAGCGTCAACTTTCCGTTACCTCGTGACGTCACGCGGCAGCAGCAGGTGACATGACGTCACTTGTGGGGTACAAGACACTCCCTTCCCACAATGAGCGGCTCTGTAACTTACATAAATTATGTTAATGAGCCTGGCCCAATCGTGGAGGGATGGGCCGTTGGTGCCGAACCGGTCACAACGAACTCGTGACGTCTTTCACGAATAAATTATGTTAATGAGCCCCCAGTCAGTGGGTGTGGCTTTGCCCAAATAAGGATAGTGCTTGAATAGATAACGGAAGTGACCCAGGCAGAGGTGACGTCACGCTCCCTTGAGACCGGTTGGGGTGAAATCTTTGGTGACATGACGTCACTAGCAAGGTACACCTCCCCCTGGCGTTTCACGCCGATGAGGTCATGCTGAGTGGTGACGTCACGTAGCGGGATTAGAGTTTAAGTTGATTAAGATTAATTTTCCATTGCTCCCTCCCTTGAACAGAGACCCCTTGGGTGTGTGTGCTCAGCTCAACAATGTGGACATTATTGTGTGTGTACACACACATGGACAGTGTGTACACACGTGTACATTGTGTGTGTATGTACACTGTGTGTGTGTATGTACACTGTGTGTGTGTATGTACACTGTGTGTGTGTACACTGTGTGTGTGTACACTGTGTGTGTGTACACTGTGTGTGTGTACACTGCGTGTGTACACTGTGTACATTGTGTGTGTACACTGTGTGTGTGTACACTGTGTGATGGCTGGGTGTATGGAATTTATGTGGTTGAGGAATTGGTCTAGAGCAGGCCGGCCATGTGGCCAGATGACAAAAGTGGCATCTACGTACCTCTTCCACAAGGTCGGGCGTAGAGTGGCAGTCTGGATGGCGTCAGTCTCAAATTTCTCCATGAAGACGTTGGCTACAACCGGAGATAGGGGGGAGCCCATTGGGGTGCCCTCAGTTTTCTTGTAGAAAGTTCCATTCCAGGTGAAGTATGTATTGGTTAAGCAGTGTCTCACCAGGGGGGGTACCCCAGCATTCAGGCTTTGATGAACCAAGTCTTCAATGATTGCGATGGTGTCAGGTACAGGAACTTTGGTGAATAAGGAAACCACATCAAAACTGACAAGCAGGTCGTCTGGGGACAGGGAAACGTCGTGAGAATTGTATTTTATTATGTTTAATTTTTATTATTTTATTATTTCCCTTCTACGTGACTTTACCGAAAGAACCAAGAAGATTTACTGTTTGTTTTCTACCTGATGACGATTGCTTGTGTTGCAATCGAAACGTCCTATTCTATTATTTAATTTATTTCCTTTCTACGTTACTTTACCGAAAGAACCAAAAAGCAAAATGAAAATTCGCTGAAATAACTTGACCAACATGGTTGCTTCTTCTTGGTTCTTTCGGTAAAGTCACGTAGAAGGGAAGTAATAAAATAATACAAATAAAACATAATAAAATAATTCTCACGACGTTTATTATGTTTTATTTATATTATTTTATTACTTCCCTTCTACGCGACGACTTTACCGAAAGAAGAAAGAAGATGAATCCCTGCTGCAGTCACGAAAGCTTTAAATCGAAATTTAACATGGTTGCTGCAGCGCCACCGTGTGGCCACATAGTGCAACTGCAGCGCCTCAGCGCGCTAATTGTAGCAGTGGAACTGTTCGGTGTCTTCACGGCTTCATTGCAGCCAACCCGCAGCAGCGTGGGGGGGAGGGGCTGGTCACGTGGGCTGGGGGAGGGGTGGGGCTGGTCACGTGGGCTGGGGGAGGGGCGGGGCTGGTCACGTGGGCTGGGGGAGGGGCGGGGCTGGTCACGTGGGCTGGGGGAGGGGGAGGGGCGGGGCTGGTCACGTGGGTGGGGAGGGGCTGGTCACGTGGGCTGGGGGAGGGGCGGGGCTGGTCACGTGGGTGGGGGAGGGGCGGGGCTGGTCACGTGGGCTGGGGGAGGGGAGGGGCGGGGCTGGTCACGTGGGCTGGGGGAGGGGCGGGGCTGGTCACGTGGGTGGGTGGGGGGAGGGGCTGGTCACGTGGGTGGGTGGGGGGGGGGCTGGTCACGTGGGCGGGGGGGGGGCTGGTCACGTGGGCGGGCGGGGGGGCTGGTCACGTGGGCGGGCGGGGGGGCTGGTCACGTGGGCGGGGGAGGGGAGGGGCTGGTCACGTGGGCGGGGGGGGGGCTGGTCACGTGGGCGGGGGAGGGGAGGGGCTGGTCACGTGGGCGGGGGGAGGGGCTGGTCACGTGGGCTGGGGAGGGGAGGGGCTGGTCACGTGGGCGGGAAGAGGCTGGTCACGTGGGCGGGGGAGGGGAGGGGCTGGTGACGTGGGCATGGGCTGGTCACGTGGGCGGGGGGGGGGGCTGGTCACGTGGGCGGGGGGGGAGTGGCTGGTCACGTGGGTGGGGGGAGGGGCTGGTCACGTGGGTGGGTGGGGGGGGGGCTGGTCACGTGGGCGGGGGAGGGGAGGGGCTGGTGACGTGGGCATGGGCTGGTCACGTGGGCGGGGGAGGGGCTGGTCACATGGGCGGGGGGGGAGTGGCTGGTCACGTGGGCGGGGGGAGGGGCTGGTCACGTGGGTGGGGGGGAGGGGCTGGTCAAGTGGGCGGGGGGAGGGATTGGCTGGTCACGTGGGTGGGGGGGGGAGTGGCTGGTCATGTGGGCGGGGGGAGGGGCTGGTCACGTGGGTGGGCGGGAGGGGCTGGTCACGTGGGCGGGGGAGGGGAGGGGCTGGTCACGTGGGAGGGGGGAGGGGCTGGTCACGTGGGCGGGGGAGGGGAGGGGCTGGTCACGTGGGCGGGGGGGGGAGGGGCTGGTCACGTGGGTGGGGGGGGAGGGGCTGGTCACGTGGGTGGGGGGGGAGGGGCTGGTCACGTGGGCGGGGGAGGGGAGGGGCTGGTCACGTGGGCGGGGGGGGGAGGGGCTGGTCACGTGGGCGGGGGAGGGGCTGGTCACGTGGGCGGGGGAGGGGCTGGTCACGTGGGCGGGGGAGGGGCTGGTCACGTGGGCGGGGGGGGGGAGGGGCTGGTCACGTGGGCGGGGGAGGGGAGGGGCTGGTCACGTGGGCGGGGGAGGGGAGGGGCTGGTCACGTGGGCGGGGGAGGGGAGGGGCTGGTCACGTGGGCGGGGGGGGGGAGGGGCTGGTCACGTGGGCGGGGGAGGGGAGGGGCTGGTCACGTGGGCGGGGGAGGGGAGGGGCTGGTCACGTGGGCGGGGGGGGGGAGTGGCTGGTCACGTGGGCGGGGGGGGAGGGGCTGGTCACGTGGGCGGGGGGGGGGCTGGTCACGTGGGCGGGGGAGGGGAGGGGCTGGTCACGTGGGCGGGGGGAGGGGCTGGTCACGTGGGTGGGGGGGGAGGGGCTGGTCACGTGGGCGGGGGAGGAGAGGGGCTGGTCACGTGGGCGGGGGAGGGAAGGGGCTGGTCACGTGGGCGGGGGAGGGGAGGGGCTGGTCACGTGGGCGGGGGGGAGGAGCTGGTCACGTGGGCGGGGGAGGGGCTGATCACGTGGGCGGGGGGGGGAGGGCTGGTCACGTGGGCGGGGGAGGGGAGGGGCTGGTCACGTGGGCGGGGGAGGAGAGGGGCTGGTCACGTGGGCGGGGGAGGGGCGGGGCTGGTCACGTGGGTGGGTGGGGGGAGGGGCTGGTCACGTGGGTGGGTGGGGGGGGGGCTGGTCACGTGGGCGGGGGGGGGAGGGGCTGGTCACGTGGGCGGGGGGGGGGCTGGTCACGTGGGCGGGGGAGGGGAGGGGCTGGTCACGTGGGCGGGGGGAGGGGCTGATCACGTGGGCGGGGGAGGGGAGGGGCTGGTCACGTGGGCGGGGGAGGGGAGGGGCTGGTCACGTGGGCGGGGGAGGGGAGGGGCTGGTCACGTGGGCGGGGGAGGGGAGGGGCTGGTCACGTGGGCAGGGGAGGGGAGGGGCTGGTCACGTGGGCGGGGGAGGGGAGGGGCTGGTCACGTGGGCGGTGGATGGAGGGGCTGGTCACGTGGGCGGGGGAGGGGAGGGGCTGGTCACGTGGGCGGGGGAGGGGAGGGGCTGGTCACGTGGGCGGGGGAGGGGAGGGGCTGGTCACGTGGGCGGGGGAGGGGAGGGGCTGGTCACGTGGGCGGGGGTGGAGGGGCTGGTCACGTGGGCGGGGGTGGAGGGGCTGGTCACGTGGGCGGGGGAGGGGCTGGTCACGTGGGCGGGGGAGGGGAGGGGCTGGTCACATGGGCGGGGGAGGGGAGGGGCTGGTCACGTGGGTGGGGGGGGAGGAGCTGGTCACGTGGGCGGGGGAGGGGAGGGGCTGGTCACGTGGGCGGGGGAGGGGAGGGGCTGGTCACGTGGGCGGGCGGGGGGGCTGGTCACGTGAGCGGGGGAGGGGAGGGGCTGGTCACGTGGGCGGGGGGGGGCTGGTCACGTGGGCGGGGGAGGGGAGGGGCTGGTCACGTGGGCGGGGGGAGGGGCTGATCACGTGGGCGGGGGGGGAGGGCTGGTCACGTGGGCGAGGGAGAGGAGGGGCTGGTCACGTGGGCAGGGGAGGGGAGGGGCTGGTCACGTGGGCAGGGGAGGGGAGGGGCTGGTCACGTGGGCGGGGGAGGGGAGGGGCTGGTCACGTGGGCGGTGGGTGGAGGGGCTGGTCACGTGGGCGGGGGAGGGGAGGGGCTGGTCACGTGGGCGGGGGAGGGGAGGGGCTGGTCACGTGGGCGGGGGAGGGCCTGGTCACGTGGGCGGGGGAGGGGCTGGTCACGTGGGCGGGGGAGGGGAGGGGCTGGTCACGTGGGTGGGGGGTGCTGGTTGGGGCGCCCCCGTGCGTGGTGACGTCATCGCGCTCGGGTTGATTGAACCCGAGCGCGATGACAAGAATCTGATCTGTCCAGGTTACTTGCAAAACACACACCGTGTCCTCACACGACTCATTCAATGTTTGACCCTTGTAGACAAAATGTTACACGTACGCACACAATCAGACAAGTATTCATTCTAACTTATTGACAATCATTTTTACAAAGTTAAATTACTGCACTGAAATATGCTGCATCAGGTGACATCGTATTAACAAGATAAACAAAAAACACTGTCTGCTTAACAGTGTATGTACAACATACTATTGCTCCATTCAAAACAAGTAGGCCATTGCATGTTTAATGTAGCAAATTCTAAAAACATTATCTACAAACTCCACAACTAAGATGCCACATCAACCATCGCCCCCTACTGACAGGCTCTTGTCCACACGCAGGCCCGTGCAGGGCCACCACCTTGTGCCACACAGGGGCAGCTGCTACTTGGGGATGCTCTTCGAGTGTTTGAGACGAGAAACGATACAAAACTCAGTGTTGCTGGGGCAATTAAGCGAGCACCATATAAATGCAATTATGATAACATAGTGAATGCTTGGGAGCTTATTGGATCTCGCTCCTGGTTAGAGATCTACGCAACCCACAGGTCCACAAAGACTGGCCGCTCTTACCCTGCAGGTTGAACCTAGGAACTGAGTGTTCAACTTCACATTCTTGTCATTAAAGGCCTGTGACAAGGGTGCATCTATTGGAGCGACATCGTCTCAAGCTTACGCATCTACAGGGTCTCCATTTCACTTTCTATTGTCTCGGGGGAAGTCCACCCACACCTCCACCTCCACACTGCTGAGAGTTGCCTCGCTCTGCCACAGTCAGAATTCTCACGACGTTTCGGCTACAACGCAAGCAGCCGTCCTCAGGTGAAGAATGAGACGCCGCCAAGCTTGGAGCGTATTTTGAAGCTGGAGCGTACATTTAAGGCCTAAAGGTTCAACCTCCATTTATCCACACCCAAAGGGCGACAGATCCCAACATCTTCAGGGGCTGGTCACTGTACTGGGTGGGCTACGCTAAGCTCACCATATACAGGGCAAGGAGGGTGGTCGTGGAGGGGAAACGTCCGGCCAGCAGCCTGGGCATCTTCCACACTCTGGTCAGTGCCAGGGTGTGTGGACTGAAATTCCAGCATGAAAAAATTGGAGAAGCTCCGCATCAAGCGGATTTCACAAGTAGTACTAGTCGCATTCCTGCATTTCCCATACATATGAAGTATTGGAAAATGACGGCAGGAAACTCCTTGACGGGAACACACTTCTTTTATTAAATCTTGACTTGTAACAATACAACGCGTGGCCTCTCTTCTTCACAATGCGGTCACCATACAACGGTACAACTCGTGACCTCTTCTTCTTCACCCTACGCTTCTCTTGACTCTCTGGATTCTGTGCTGCTGGCTCTCTGTGCCTCGTGTAGACTCCGCGCCTCGGCTACACTCTTCTCTCGCCTCGTGTAGACTCTGCGCCTCTGCTACACTCTCCACTCGCCTCGTGTAGACCTTGCATCTCTCTCTCTGGCTACACCGTATGCATACTCGGCTCGTGTAGACCTTCCTCTCTCTCTGGCTACACCGTATGCATACTCGGCTCGTGTAGACCGTTCTCTCTCTCTGGCTACACACTATACATTACTCAGCTCGTGTAGACCGTTCTCTCTCGCTGGCTACACACTATACATTACTCAGCTCGTGTAGACCGTTCTCTCTCGCTGGCTACACACTTATACCTTACTCTCCTCTATTCTCCATTACTCTCCTCTACTCTCCATTACTCTCCTCTACTCTCCCTTACTCTCCTCTCCGGGCTCTATCTCTGCACCTTCGTCTTCATTCTTAGATGGTTCCACTTCTGCCCCCTGCTCCTCTGTGCATCACCTTATATACCTCTTCTTCCCGGGAGACGGAGCGGATGCGGACCTCAACGTCGGCACCTCTCCTCAGTTACCCAATCCCCACGCGCTATCCCTACGATCCGGTTCCGCTCAGCGCGTGTTTCCACTCCCCGACCAATCACACCGCGCTGCTACCCGATCACTCCCTCTGGGCGCGTCACCGGCACACAGCCAATCAGCAGCACTACCCCCACCCGCGCACTGACGCCTGCTCCTCCCCGTCAGCGCGCGTCACCACACACACACCCGTACATACGCGCTGGCACACGACATATACACCCAGCGCGTATCACCACTACATCACCCCCTCCCACATAGCTCGCAGCCGGCCCGGCTGCTAACAACAACCAACCGCGACGATAAAACGACAACCAACAAAAAAAAACCCCGTAACCCCCCGAGTGTGCCCCGTAACATAACACAACAACAACAACAACAACAAGAATAACTATGTACAGATTGACAATGAACACGAAAAGTCAACAATAACACGATACGAGCAAATTTGAAAACGAACGCGCCCCACGTCCCTGCGACTACACGCAGTGACGAGGCGCTCCAACTGCCCCGACTCCTCACGAGGCAGGTCATGCAAAGTAGCACGACCTGGCGCGAGTCCGTCTGGCTGGTCCATCGTATGGGGCGGGACACTGACGACCGTCCGGCGGTTCCGGCTGCTCCAGACGGCGCGGAACGGGCCTGAAAGGGCCGGCCCCGCCGCGGAGATCCGGCCGCCGGTGATCGGCAGCTGTCAGTTCCGAGACACCTGGGAGCAGATCAGGCGAAAATACGTGTGGATCAGGCAGAGACATTTCCCCCTCTGGGTCGCCGGTCCCGTCACACGCCCGGCCATCACGACACAAGGGGAGGCCATATGGAGGCGAGAACGGTTTCAGTCGGGAGGGGTGAACGTACCAACGGCGCTTTCCCCACTTTATCTGAACGCACTGGGGCCGTGCAACGCGCACGACCTCCACGGGTCCCCTCCACGGTCTCAACAATTTAGGCGACGTAGCCAAGGGTGCCTGAGGGCAATGCAGCCAGGCCCTGTCACCTGGTTTCCATTCGTGCATGGACACCTTCCGTGCCCGCAACCGTTCATTAGCAATTTGGCGAGCCCGCGAATTAAGCCGTGCGGCCTCCCTCGCCTCTGTCAGCTTGTGAATATTAAACTTAATATGTTCTGCCAAATTAGAATTAGTTCGTGGAGCGGACAGGCCAAGTTGCGTTTCCATTGGCGGGTCAGCTTCCCGACCGTACATCAAATAGAATGGGGAAAACCCCGTAGCTGCATGGGGGGCCATTCTATACGCGGCAAGGACTCCCGGGACCTGCAGGTCCCAATCTACATGTGCCTCGCACACCTGCTGGCACAGCATGGAAGTCAAAGTTTTGTGGAGTCTCTCCACCATCCCGTCAGTCTGCGGGTGGTACGGGGAGGTACGCACCTTCTTGGTACCCAACAGATCGCACACCTCTTGCAACAATTTACTCGAAAATTTTTTACCTTGGTCGGTCAGCAGGCGTTCGGGAGCCCCCTTGTCCAGGACATAGCCCTGGACGAAGGCATCCGTCACAGCCGCTGCCGACTGGTTAGCGAGAGGCCACGCCATAGGCCATCGGGTAAAGTATTCGACCCCCACTAACAAATATTTATTCCCTCTCGGCGTGACTGGGAAGGGCCCCAAAATATCGAGTGCAACGAGCTCGTTGGTACGCGAGACCTGAATAGATTGCAGCGGTGGATTAGCTGCCACGGCCGGTGGTTTACGCCTGGCGCACTCAACGCACCCCTTCAGAATATGTACCACATCACTTCCCATTCCCGGCCAGTAATAGTCACGCTGAAGCAGGGCAAGCGTCTTGTTAACTCCCAAGTGCAAGAGGCGTTCGTGTGCCGCCAAGACAACCCTCCCCCTCACAGCGGAACGCACCACGAGTGCGTTCCGCCGGGACAAACTGTCCCATCTCAATAACACGCCCTGCTCAAGTACATAGGAGCCGGTACGCTCCTGGTCCCCCTCGGGACCCCCAACCTTGCGGCGCAATGCTAGCAGTGAGCTGTCCGCCATCTGGAGGCGGCCCCATTCGCTGAGCGACAGCGAGAGCAGCGAGTCCCGACCCTGAGAGGCAGTGGAATCATCCCCGATCGGTGCGCCCGCTGTCGCAGCCAGTGCCCCCATCTCCCCCGCAAGCGTCGGTTTACAGCGCGCCGATCCCGACAAACACGCGCATTCATCACAAGGCAACAACCGCGACAAGCAATCGGCATTCGTGTGTCGCAACCCCTTATGGTACGTAGTCGTAAACTGATAGTCCTGGAGGACTTCCAACCAACGCGACAACTGGCCCGAGGGCTGGGCGACCCTCAATGAATACTGTAGCGCCGCGTGGTCCGTTCGGACTGTAAAGTGACGACCATAGAGATATGGCCTAAACTGCTGCACAAAAAAAACAATGGCAAGCAGCTCGCGACGGGTGACACAGTAGCGCTGCTCCGCCGGAGACAACACCCTACTACCGTAGGCGACAACTCTTTCGACCCCCCCAACGACTTGGGATAGCACCCCCCCAATGCCCGTGTTGCTAGCATCCGTGTCCAGCAAAAAGGGACTGGCAAAATCGGGATAACACAAGGGTGGGGCACTCACCAAGGCGTCCCGGAGGGAGCGAAACGCGGCCTCCTCCTCCGGTCCCCATTTGAACTTCACTCCCTTCGCCGTTAGAGCGTGCAAGGGTTTTGCAATAGTGGCGAAGTGCTCAACGAACCGCCGATAATAAGAAGCAAACCCGATGAAACTACGCACGTCGGAAACGGACGTAGGTGTCGGCCACGAACCGACACAATCCGTCTTCGCGGGATCGGTGGAGATCCCCGAAGAATCGACAATGTGACCCAAGTATCTAACGGACCTACGAAGGAGGTGACATTTGGCCGGTTTAAATTTCAACTTAGCCGATCGCATTCGCAAGAACACCCCTCTCAATCGCCGGAGGTGTTCTTCAAACGTTTTACTGAAAACAATGACATCGTCCATATAAATCAAGCATGTATCCCACTGCAAGCCCGACAAAACCAGCTCCATAAGTCGCTGAAACGTCGCTGGAGAGGAGTGAAGTCCCATGGGTAACCGGTTAAACTGGAACAGCCCCCCTGGAGTCCGAAATGCTGTCTTAGGTTTCGACTCTTCGTCGAGCGGCAACTGCCAAAACCCCGATAACAAATCAAGAGTCGAAAAATATCGCGCACCAGACAATGCATCGAGGGACTCATCCATCCTGGGGAGCGGATACGCGTCAGCCACAGAGATCTTATTCAGGCGAAGGAAATCAACGCAGAATCGCAGGGACCCGTCCTGCTTCTTAACCAGCACAATAGGCGCTCCCCACGGGCTAGAGGAGGGCGAAATAATATCGGCTTCTAGCATATCGTTAACAGCCGACTGAACATGTTCCTTCTCCACGGGACTCAGTCGGAAGGGATTTAGCCTGACCGGCGCCGCATCGCCCGTTTCAATGTGATGGTGCAACAAATCCGTGCACCCAATGTCATACTTATGTTTACTGAATACATCAGAGAATTCAATGAGCAACTCGCGCAGCGCACCCAACTGCGCCGCCGACAAATCGTCCGAGGCGGCACATAGCGAATGGACCCACTCGAGGTCTTCCCTTGGCTCAACGTTCCGCGCGGGGCTCGAGCCCACCTGCGCAACCAACCCATCATCCCCAGGGACCTGCGCCGCGTGAGCCAGCACGGTGCCCTGCGGAATGACAGCTGGTCGCGACCCCGCGTTCAAAACCATCACAAACGGATCCCTGTCAGCCCGCACCAAAGTGTGAGCCACCGATAAATCAAGACCCCCGACAGCCTTGTTAGAAGGACCCAAAAGCATACTCTGTCCCGAAGCCTCCCTCACCCATGGTTTCCGCAACCGGAGGGGAATCAACATCTGTGAACCCGGGGGCACTTGCACTGTCTGCGTCGCCACCGCTTGTATCGTAGCGCACGCCGTCCGAATGTCAGTAGGGCCCGTCAAAAATGAAATCCGGCGACCCGATGGCAGTTCAATGCATCGTTGATCGATAAGAATTTTAATAGGCATTTTAGCCAAAAAATCAGTGCCCAAAAGACACGGAACTGCCAAAGAAGACGAAACGAAAACGGGTCCCGACAATTTGATATCTCCAATGCAAATGGACGCCCTAACCTGACCGATAATGCCCAACGATCCCCCATTAGCGGCGTAAAATGGCACATCCACTGGAAGCAGCGGACGACATTGGACTGGAAGAATATTATAAATGAGGTCCGATATAATAGTTGCCGATGCCCCCGTGTCCACTAACACCCTAATCTCAACCCCATCAATAGATCCCGTAACAACGGACGAACCCGCCGAAGCAGCCACAATTCTATGCCCCAATTCCGCCCATTCAATGTCTCCCTGGTCCCGGCCGAACCCCCCTCGCCGAACCGAATCCCCAAACCTTAACCGGCCCTCCTCCGCCGCAACGCGGCGTCCCATGTGTGCCGAATAAACAGGCCGAGCGTGTGAGGTGCCGCGACTTGCCGGGGATTGTAGAGATGGCTTGGGCTCTCGGTCGTCGTCCAGCCGAGCTCCCATGGCGCGCTGCCGTGGAGCGCGGCACCCGGACGCCACGTGGCCCCGGAGGCCGCAGTTATAGCACGTGACGAGGGTCGGAGTAGATCTTGGTTGCTCCGACTTTCGGCCCGATCGCAGAGGCGACCGGGCCCCCGGCCTCCAGTCCCCTGGTCGTCCCGTGGCGAACGCCTCCTCTCGTGGGCTGACGACTTGGGGTTCGGCGACCACCAAACCCGGGGCTGCGACGACAGCAGCGTTGCAACCAACGCCTTGCTTCCGTTGTAGGGCCTCGTGCGCTTGAATACTCGTGGCGACTCTCAAAGAAGAAATATCAATCTCGTCAGCTGTGTTGATAGGGACCCCCAGGTCCTGCGCCAACTTGAGCAGCTGCTCCAAAACCATCGCGTCTTGGCCCTCCTCGTCCATCCGAGGGAACGCAGCATCAGCAAGAGCCAGCAACGCCGTGCGATAGGCCAGCGCGGTCTCCGTGGCCGCTTTCCGTCTTGCGTAGAACTGATGGCGGCACGTAGAGGGAGGTCCGTTGACCCTGGCCAACAAACCCAGCGCATCCTTCAGCGTGGAGCGGTCCGACTTCCGTGCAGCCCTGAAGGCCGCGAGCGCATCGTCGTCCAGCATGGCGGGCAATGCCCGCAGCGCCGTAGCATCGGACCACGCTGACATCTCTTGATGCGCCAAAAACCTTCGCTGAAATTGGCCCCAGTCTCCGCCTTCCGCCTTGAAGGCTGACAACGTGGGCAGGCGCTGCTGAAAAATGAAGTCATCCGCCTCGTGGTTCCTCTCCGCCTGTCCGTCGGTGTCTAAGATGGCGGCTCCAGCAGCAGACGTAAGATGGCGGACCCCCTCTCGCGCTGATGACGTCGATGCGCGCGCTTGGGAACCCACCACCACGTGGCGCTCGCCGTTCCCGCCAAAAGTAGGCCCAGGCGCAATGGCGGGAATCCCCCATTCGTTTTGGCGGGAATCCGCGGGGCGACCTTGTAAAATGTCCCCCACCGTCCCCGCTCCTCCCGACGAGCTGATCTCCGCCAAGATGGACGCGGCGGCGAGCAGCAGCTCCGCCAGTCGGGAGTGCGCCTCACGAAGCCCGGCGTCGGTCCCCGGTCGCTCGGCCGGCGCCGTCGACGGACCCTGTAGCGTGGGCAAGTCCTCTTCCTCACCCCCCGCCACCAGCGGCCCCGAGTCGTCCAGGTCTTCCTCGCGGTCAATCCCGTGGGTCCTACGGGTCTTCCTTGTCTCCATACTTGGAAGCCCGTTTCACTTCTGACGCCAGATGAAGTATTGGAAAATGACGGCAGGAAACTCCTTGACGGGAACACACTTCTTTTATTAAATCTTGACTTGTAACAATACAATGCGTGGCCTCTCTTCTTCACAATGCGGTCACCATACAACGGTACAACTCGTGACCTCTTCTTCTTCACCCTACGCTTCTCTTGACTCTCTGGATTCTGTGCTGCTGGCTCTCTGTGCCTCGTGTAGACTCCGCGCCTCGGCTACACTCTTCTCTCGCCTCGTGTAGACTCTGCGCCTCTGCTACACTCTCCACTCGCCTCGTGTAGACCTTGCATCTCTCTCTCTGGCTACACCGTATGCATACTCGGCTCGTGTAGACCTTCCTCTCTCTCTGGCTACACCGTATGCATACTCGGCTCGTGTAGACCGTTCTCTCTCTCTGGCTACACACTATACATTACTCAGCTCGTGTAGACCGTTCTCTCTCGCTGGCTACACACTATACATTACTCAGCTCGTGTAGACCGTTCTCTCTCGCTGGCTACACACTTATACCTTACTCTCCTCTATTCTCCATTACTCTCCTCTACTCTCCATTACTCTCCTCTACTCTCCCTTACTCTCCTCTCCGGGCTCTATCTCTGCACCTTCGTCTTCATTCTTAGATGGTTCCACTTCTGCCCCCTGCTCCTCTGTGCATCACCTTATATACCTCTTCTTCCCGGGAGACGGAGCGGATGCGGACCTCAACGTCGGCACCTCTCCTCAGTTACCCAATCCCCACGCGCTATCCCTACGATCCGGTTCCGCTCAGCGCGTGTTTCCACTCCCCGACCAATCACACCGCGCTGCTACCCGATCACTCCCTCTGGGCGCGTCACCGGCACACAGCCAATCAGCAGCACTACCCCCACCCGCGCACTGACGCCTGCTCCTCCCCGTCAGCGCGCGTCACCACACACACACCCGTACATACGCGCTGGCACACGACATATACACCCAGCGCGTATCACCACTACACATATGCTAAATTCCTCGCGAGTGGTGAGGGCGAGTGGTGAGGGCGAGTGGTGAGGGCGAGTGGTGAGGGCGAGTGGTGAGGGATAGGGGTGAGGATGAGCGTGAGTGGTGAGCGGTGAGTGGTGAGCGGTGAGGGAGATGGGTGAGTGGTGAGAGTGAGTGGTGAGGGAGAGGGTGAGGATGAGCGTGGGTGGTGAGCGGTGAGGGGTGAGGGCGAGTGGTGAGGGAGATGGGTGAGTGGTGAGAGTGAGTGGTGAGGGAGAGGGGTGAGGGAGAGGGGTGAGGGGTGAGGGAGAGTGGTGAGGGAGAGTGGTTAGGGAGAGTGGTGAGGGAGAGTGGTGAGGGAGAGGGGTGGGGGAGTGAAGAGGACGTGAAACTTTGATGAATTTACCTCAGCGTCGCGTGTTAATGCGTGCGCATATTTTTAACGCGAATTAAAAATGGCGTCCACCCTGCAGCGACGGCGTTGCTGCCCGTTGCCAGGGGCAACCGCCCTGGTCGGCGTCTCGCGCATGCGCAACGGCGTGCTTCGTCACGTGCCGGTCGGCAATAGTAAATAAATAAATATAGAGAAACCGCACTAAATCGAAAATCGGACCGATTTCAAGGTGACGGACGAAAAAACGGAAATGCCTATTCCCACCGCGGGGCACGGGACGTGCCTCCTGTTGTGTTTATACCCCCTTTTTATATTAAGAATAATGAAGAAATTTTTTTTCTTCTATTTTTATTTAATAATGAAAACAACCCACTCCTCCTCACAAGCACACCAGGAATCCATGAAACATGGAGGGCCATTAAAACGGTAAGATTTCGGTCACAGAGAGGTCATAGACATCCAGATGGACAAAGATCGATGGACTAACCTCCCAAGACATCTGGATGTCTACAGATAAGGTGCAGAGTAAAGGATAACAACGGTTGCAACTCGCGTTTTCTTTAACGTTTTCCTTACCGAAAAGTAGAAACTTAACAAAAAGAATTAACCAACAAACAATAGGGGCTTGTTATTAGATATTCCCTTATATTACTCGTATTCACCGTATATATATATATAATTTTGTATTGTATGTTTCTATCTACCTGACCAAAAAAAATAATAATTACGAATTCCAACAGTTAAGGAAGCGTAAGTGGCAACTTACACTTAACCTCAAGACATTAAACAAAATAACTCGAGTAAAACAGTGCGATCCCTGTATATAGATAGACAACAAACATCAATAAACTCTACGAAATACGTGTTAATAACCATGGTAAATCACAAACTGAATAATAATTATTAAGTGTTAGAACAACGGTCATCCAGAAGAATAGGAAGTCAAAATAGGTCAACCACGCACAACTTAAAGAATATGCATTCCATAGAACCAAAAATCTCCTCGGCCACCTTTGTCTTCCAACGATTTGGCACAAACACATACCAGCCTGAATACGTATTGGGGGTCTGGCCTCGGAATGACCCACTCAGAGGGAGGGGTCAAAGGGTCGCGAGGGGGGGGGGTCTGTGCTGGCATAGCTGGGACATCTGTTTCTCTCGTTGTTGTTCCTCTCGCAAGAGATGCGCAGAGAGGGGAGTCACGTTTTGAGTTTTAAGCACAAGCGCACATCACGAATGAGCAGTCTGGTTCGAGTGGCGCTCACTCTCGCAACTCGGCTCGCAAGAGAGCTGGGGCAGATCGTGCCTCGAAGAGAGATGGAACGAGGAGGGGTCGTTCGAGTCGCAGAAGTCTGAGTTCAACCTGGGTCGAGGCTGGGTTCAGCCGTGCTGAGGCTGGGTTCAGCCGTGCTCCGGCTGGCGGAGCGTCGTGAGGGAGCAAACGCCGATGCCGATAGCAGGTGTCGCTTCTCGCAGAACGAAGTTAAGTGCGAGTGAAGCTGGCAGCTGCACGAACAAAGGAAAGCACGGAGAAGAGAGAGTGACGAGTGACAAGCAATCGACCTATAGAAAGGGCGGAAACCATCAAGCGTCGACCAAGCGAGCATCGCAAAGGACGAGCAGCAGCGGATGAGCAACAAGAGCCATCGTTCATCGCCAGGGCGCTCCAAGCCGGTGAGCGCGCAGAGCCACTTCGTCCAGAGCCTGAGCCAACACAGCCTGAAGTAAGGGCGGGTGTCCGTGTGAAGTTGGCAGCGATCAAGGAGAGAGGGACAGCAGCAGCACGACTCGGGCATCACCGAGCATCGTGCCGACTCAACAATCATCCAGCAGTGGAGAAGCCTAGAGCTGCCACCAAGAGAGAGAGAGCGCCATCGAATGCGCCGTGTGTTTGATACACACACACCGACCAACACCCAGTGAGAACAGACAAGACGTCCAGCAGCGACGACGGAACCATCAAGCGCCAAGCAAGCAAGTTTCTTCAAGGAACATGGTGCCAACGCCGCTCAATCCAGCAGTGGAGAGAGGGCGCAGCACGGGCTCGCTGCGGCCACGCCCAAGCCAGAGAGAACCTCTCTGGCCACTGTTTGTATAATCCCTCCCCCACCCCACAAGCTAAAGACAAAACTCCCGGCTCTAATTTTTTTAAAATTAATATTACAAGGGGACAACGCGCACACAACACGCACACGAATAAGATTTTAAAAAGTTATCTTTGTGTTTCAAAAGGGGTTGCCATTTCAAGGTGGTGCGTTCAATATCAACTGATCGTGCAAAGCAGTTGCTGCCGTTGAGTTACATGAATAAGAAATGTTTTATTTTTCGATTTAAAGCTTTCGTGACTGCAAGGATTCATCTTCTTGGTTCTTTCGGTAAAGTCACGTAGAAGGGAAGTAATAAAATAATAAAAATAAAACATTCTCACGACGTTTCGGCCACAACGCAAGTAGCCGTCCTCAGGTGCCATAGACAAACCCAACATTAAACCCTCCCCGTAGAGACGGTTAAATTGCAGTCACGAAAGCTTTAAATCGAAATTTAACCGCCTCTACGGGGAGGGTTTAATGTTGGGTTTGTCTATGGCACCTGAGGACGGCTACTTGCGTTGTGGCCGAAACGTCGTGAGAATGTTTTATTTTTATTATTTTATTACTTCCCTTCTACGTGACTTTACCGAAAGAACCAAGAAGAAGAAATGTTTTAGTCATTTATTTTCGTTAATTGCATAATCTTGCCGATTGAATCTATTGACGTATACTTTTGCCTTTGCATATTAGCAGAGGTGTGGACTCGAGTCATGTGACTTGGACTCGAGTCAGACTCGAGTCATGAATTTGATGACTTGCGACTCGACTTGGACTTGCATAACAATGACTTTGTCCCACCTCTGCATATTAGTGTCATATGTTTGTTTAGAATTAAAATTGCTTAACACCAAGTGTTCGAGTGCTTCTCTCCCAGTCCATGCAAAACTGTCTACCTGCGATGAGATATGAATTTGGAGACCTAACATAACATAAACACACTAAGATAATCAATAAATGTGTAATGCGGGTGTAATCGACCTTCGGGATGTGACGTCACGGGGAGGTGGAGTCATGTGACGTGGGAGGAAGGTTCGGGTCCTTAAGCGGTAAAACCTGAAGGAGAAGGGAGTTGGGTTGAGACTGGAAAAGGGTGAGGCCACGCGGGCGAACCAAGGAGGGGTGGCACCGTCGGCCAGCGGTGGCCAACCCCGGAGACAGTAGTGGGCTACTGGAGGGAGTGAGGCTAAAGCGAGTACAGCCAGGGAGGCTGTGTAAGAGAGGCAGCGGTGAGGCTGCCAGGAGCTACGGGAGCGACAGAGAGAGAGACAGCAACGAGGCTGTCAGAGTCTACGGGAGTGACCCAGAGAGGGGGGCTGCAGCGAGTACAGCCGGAGGGGCTACGTGAGAGTAACAGCAGCGGGGCTGCTACGGGAGCTACGGGAGCGGCAGAGACCAACAGCGGAGCTGTTGGCGGTGACGAGAGAAACAGCGAAGTCGGCACCGTGTGGAAGGAGATAAATAAGGACAGCCGTGTGGGAAACAGAAACCGAACCAAATAAAGGACACCGAGCCAGACATCGTGGTCAAGTCTTTTATTACAAATGTTTAATCAAAGATAATCGGTTATCCTGATTGATACAACTCTGGATAACGAAGCTAAGGCATAATTATAATAACTGCATACATTAACATAATCACAAGCATTCGCATAAATTACTACGATTATCTCCGTGATTATCATAATTTATGTATATTATTACATACATTAACATAATTCATGCGAATTACGCATTTTTTTGAAACAAGAGCAGTACAGCAGCTCAAGCGGGTGTGGCCTGGTAAATAATGAAAAAAACTGAATATTTAAAATAAAACAGTTACAAAGTAGCGAGCCAGGTGAAGAGAAATTGAAACTTAAGCAAGATACTGTTTGGTTCTTTCGGTAAAGTCACGTAGAAAAAAATAAATAAATTACATAATAGTTTTAGTTTCATTTATTTGGTATAGGCCCGTGAGCCATTCGGCTCTTGAATCGGGTGCAACCGCAACAAACAAACAAAAACATGAACGAGAAAACAAACCTAGTAAACTTAGAAATGTAATGCAATACAACACAGAGTCGGCTAACATAAGTCAACTCCCCAACTGGTTGATGACGTTCTTCCAAAGATTGCTCAATTTGAGAGACACGGAGACACGGACAGAGAGAGATGACAGAGAGAGAGACACACACACACATAGACACACAGAGAAAGATGACACAGACACACAGAGAGAGACAAAGATAAAGATCCCCCGTATAGCCTTAACAGACTGTAGGGGCAAGTGCTGTTAGCGAGCACCTATGAAGGCCAGAACGGTACACGAGGGGGTGGGTGGCCAGCACCACGCCCGACCGCCTTTGTCTCCCCAGTGGCGATTTTACACACCTCACCGGGTACTCATTTGAGGCTGAGTCGACCTACGTACACTCACTCACGGACGTACACTCACTCACACGGACACTCCACATGCAGCTGTGGTGCCACAGCGACGGGGCCGCTCTGCCGAGCCAGGGAGCCGCCCGGCTTCCCCCACCGCACTGCCCCCCATCACCCCCCCCACATAAGCACACATCCGCACGCATTCCCCCCCCCCCCCCATAGAGCTGGAAGGGAAGGTCACCTGATCGACCGGTTTTTATCCGAGAAACCCTCATCGGGATTAATTCTCACGGATTCCGGCGATCAGGGAATTGGATGACCTCCCCCGTGCTACGTGGCACCGCGGCGCTGCGGCCGGCCTTAATATGGTGTGGTCGCGGCGTGGGGCATTTGGCCACCGCGGTTGAGGCGCATTTCCCCCCACACAGGCGAGTATCGACGGGGCAGGCAGAGGGAATAAGTATTGTGATGGAGGAGCATCATTAGAAAACACGCAGCGCATCTGAACTGCATAATCAGGCACCCCCGCACCGGCAGCGGAGGGACGACGTAATTATGCTCGGGCACGCAGGCACCATTATTAGGGGAGTTAAAGGATGAGGCTATTAGTATGAATAACCTGGAGAGCGGGGTCACGCGGGCAGCCGTGCACAAATTCCCACGGCGCACCTTTGTCATGGACGCCGCCGCATGACCCTCGATGATGGGGGCCTGCGTGAGAAAGGGATTAATTAGGATTTACGCGCTCACTGATTAGCAGATCAAAAGCGCCCGGAACCGTCTTGCGCCGGCTCGAGGTGCACGAGCCCATTGTTCAGCGCAGCATCCCTTTGAGGTAGGGAGAATAAATAGGGGGGCGCAAGGGGGAAGGGGCTCTCTTCTCTCCAGGCCAGCGGACCAGCAGCAGCTCCAGCCAGCGACCCGGACGTCCGTGTGACGTATCGAGGTACCTCCGCGGGCGCCAAACAGTGAGTGGGGAGGTGAAGTAGGATAATAGCAGATAAATAGGGAATAGGTACCGGTTTAGTGGAATAGGCCAGCCTCGTCGACTCACCGATTCAACATTAGTTACCAGGTAATAAATCATTAATAGCGAAGCGTGGTCTCGCGTGATCTTGTCGTGCAGTGTGTGCGTGTGTGCGATACAGGTGCGCGATCCTAACGCGAGTGGTCAGTGTTGAGTGAGTGCCGTGCAGAGCTGCGTGCGTGAGTGCGCATACGTTCGTTACGTGGCGGATACGGATGCGCGTTGGTAACGTGCCGCACAGGGCTATAGATGGGCACACGCTCGCAGTGTGCGAGAGCTGTACGTAGCGGTGTAGAGAGGGGGAGTGGGGCGTTTGATTGATGATGCTGTGCGCACGTATGCTCGCAGCGTGGGAGCGCGGCGCGAGGCTGTAACCGTAGGGGCGTCGCGTTCGAATGCCTGCGAAACCGTAGCGGGTAATAGGGAGGTGGGGTAACGTAAACGAAATAGGGGATGGAGGCGGGAGGGATCTCGGGGGCTAGCGACCCCCACACAGCGTCCCCCCGACTCCTCCATTGAGCTCATGCCCTCCAAGATGCGGGAGGTGCTGGTGGTGGTGGTGGATGAGGAGGTGGAGGTGGTAGGGGTGGTGGTGGTGGAGGTGGTGGTGGAGGTAGTATGGACGGTGATGGTGGAGGTGGAGGCAGTTGTAGTGGTGGTGGTGGCGACTAGCAGCACTTGCCCCTACACCGTTAGAGGCTACACGGCGGGGTGGGCGCGTGACCTCCGCCTTTTGTTCGCGACGCAGCTGAAGTCGTTCGCGGCAAAGGTGGTGGAGGACAAGGACGGGCGACGGAGCAACATTATTGCGCCCTACAGGGTGACCGCACGTACACTCACGCACGCGCACACGCGTACACGCGCATGTACAGTCACGCGCACACGCGTACACGCGCATGTACAGTCACGCGCACACGCGTACACGCGCATGTACAGTCACGTACACGTACGTACGTAGCACGCGCGTGCACTCACGCACGCGAGTGCACGCACGCGCACGCACGCGCACTCACGCACGCGAGTGCACGCACGCGCACGCACTCACGCACGCGAGTGCACTCACGCGCACGCACTCACGCACGCGAGTGCACTCACGCGCACTCATGCACGCGAGTGCACGCACGCGAGTGCACGCACGCGCACGCACGCGCACTCACGCACGCGAGTGCACGCACGCGCACTCACGCACGCGAGTGCACTCACGCGCACTGCTACTATTACTAAACGTGTGGTGGTGGTGGTGGTGTCTCTGTGCTGTGCAGTGTCGCTGTACCCTAGGCTGCGACACGCGGCGGTGCGGCTGCCGCCGTGCAGGTGTGCTGTGCTCGCAGCAACGCTGCGGCTGCGAGCACCACATGTGTAGGAACCGCAGCCACGCGGTGAGGCCAGTGCAGCTGCAGGTGCAGCTGGGGGTGCAGCTGGTTGATGCGGGTGCAGCTGCGAGTGCTGTGGGTGGTGTGGGTGTTGTGGGGGGTAGCGGAAGCAGCAGCAAACGAGGGTTTGGTGGTGGTGATAGGGGCTGTGGTGGTGATAGGGGCTGTGGTGGTGATAGGGGCTGGGGTGGTGATAGGGGCTGGGGTGGTGATAGGGGCTGGGGTGGTGATAGGGGCTGGGGTGGTGATAGGGGCTGGGGTGGTGATAGGGGCTGGGGTGGTGATAGGGGCTGGGGTGGTGATAGGGGCTGGGGTGGTGATAGGGGCTGGGGTGGTGATAGGGGCTGGGGTGGTGATAGGGGCTGGGGTGGTGATAGGGGCTGGGGTGGTGATAGGGGCTGGGGTGGTGATAGGGGCTGGGGTGGTGATAGGGGCTGGGGTGGTGATAGTGGCTGGGGTGGTGATAGGGGCTGGGGTGGTGATAGGGGTTGTGGTGGTGATAGGGGCTGTGTGTACACGTGAGTTGACGTCTCCCCCCTCCCCCCTCCCCCCCGCCTCTCCCTGAAGCTGAATACATCACCACGTGGGAGGGGGGCCCTGAAGCCGTGCGACGAGTCTATGGCTCTCTGCCGTGCGACGAGTCTATGGCTCTCTGCCGTGCGACGAGTCTATGGCTCTCTGCCGTGCGACGAGTCTATGGCTCTCTGCCGTGCGACGAGTCTATGGCTCTCTGCCGTGCGACGAGTCTATGGCTCTCTGCCGTGCGACGAGTCTATGGCTCTCTGCCGTGCGACGAGTCTATGGCTCTCTGCCGTGCGACGAGTCTATGGCTCTCTGCCGTGCGACGAGTCTATGGCTCTCTGCCGTGCGACGAGTCTATGGCTCTCTGCCGTGCGACGAGTCTATGGCTCTCTGCCGTGCGACGAGTCTATGGCTCTCTGCCGTGCGACGAGTCTATGGCTCTCTGCCGTGCGACGAGTCTATGGCTCTCTGCCGTGCGACGAGTCTATGGCTCTCTGCCGTGCGACGAGTCTATGGCTCTCTGCCGTGCGACGAGTCTATGGCTCTCTGCCGTGCGACGAGTCTATGGCTCTCTGCCGTGCGACGAGTCTATGGCTCTCTGCCGTGCGACGAGTCTATGGCTCTCTGCCGTGCGACGAGTCTATGGCTCTCTGCCGTGCGACGAGTCTATGGCTCTCTGCCGTGCGACGAGTCTATGGCTCTCTGCCGTGCGACGAGTCTATGGCTCTCTGCCGTGCGACGAGTCTATGGCTCTCTGCCGTGCGACGAGTCTATGGCTCTCTGCCGTGCGACGAGTCTATGGCTCTCTGCCGTGCGACGAGTCTATGGCTCTCTGCCGTGCGACGAGTCTATGGCTCTCTGCCGTGCGACGAGTCTATGGCTCTCTGCCGTGCGACGAGTCTATGGCTCTCTGCCGTGCGACGAGTCTATGGCTCTCTGCCGTGCGACGAGTCTATGGCTCTCTGCCGTGCGACGAGTCTATGGCTCTCTGCCGTGCGACGAGTCTATGGCTCTCTGCCGTGCGACGAGTCTATGGCTCTCTGCCGTGCGACGAGTCTATGGCTCTCTGCCGTGCGACGAGTCTATGGCTCTCTGCCGTGCGACGAGTCTATGGCTCTCTGCCGTGCGACGAGTCTATGGCTCTCTGCCGTGCGACGAGTCTATGGCTCTCTGCCGTGCGACGAGTCTATGGCTCTCTGCCGTGCGACGAGTCTATGGCTCTCTGCCGTGCGACGAGTCTATGGCTCTCTGCCGTGCGACGAGTCTATGGCTCTCTGCCGTGCGACGAGTCTATGGCTCTCTGCCGTGCGACGAGTCTATGGCTCTCTGCCGTGCGACGAGTCTATGGCTCTCTGCCGTGCGACGAGTCTATGGCTCTCTGCCGTGCGACGAGTCTATGGCTCTCTGCCGTGCGACGAGTCTATGGCTCTCTGCCGTGCGACGAGTCTATGGCTCTCTGCCGTGCGACGAGTCTATGGCTCTCTGCCGTGCGACGAGTCTATGGCTCTCTGCCGTGCGACGAGTCTATGGCTCTCTGCCGTGCGACGAGTCTATGGCTCTCTGCCGTGCGACGAGTCTATGGCTCTCTGCCGTGCGACGAGTCTATGGCTCTCTGCCGTGCGACGAGTCTATGGCTCTCTGCCGTGCGACGAGTCTATGGCTCTCTGCCGTGCGACGAGTCTATGGCTCTCTGCCGTGCGACGAGTCTATGGCTCTCTGCCGTGCGACGAGTCTATGGCTCTCTGCCGTGCGACGAGTCTATGGCTCTCTGCCGTGCGACGAGTCTATGGCTCTCTGCCGTGCGACGAGTCTATGGCTCTCTGCCGTGCGACGAGTCTATGGCTCTCTGCCGTGCGACGAGTCTATGGCTCTCTGCCGTGCGACGAGTCTATGGCTCTCTGCCGTGCGACGAGTCTATGGCTCTCTGCCGTGCGACGAGTCTATGGCTCTCTGCCGTGCGACGAGTCTATGGCTCTCTGCCGTGCGACGAGTCTATGGCTCTCTGCCGTGCGACGAGTCTATGGCTCTCTGCCGTGCGACGAGTCTATGGCTCTCTGCCGTGCGACGAGTCTATGGCTCTCTGCCGTGCGACGAGTCTATGGCTCTCTGCCGTGCGACGAGTCTATGGCTCTCTGCCGTGCGACGAGTCTATGGCTCTCTGCCGTGCGACGAGTCTATGGCTCTCTGCCGTGCGACGAGTCTATGGCTCTCTGCCGTGCGACGAGTCTATGGCTCTCTGCCGTGCGACGAGTCTATGGCTCTCTGCCGTGCGACGAGTCTATGGCTCTCTGCCGTGCGACGAGTCTATGGCTCTCTGCCGTGCGACGAGTCTATGGCTCTCTGCCGTGCGACGAGTCTATGGCTCTCTGCCGTGCGACGAGTCTATGGCTCTCTGCCGTGCGACGAGTCTATGGCTCTCTGCCGTGCGACGAGTCTATGGCTCTCTGCCGTGCGACGAGTCTATGGCTCTCTGCCGTGCGACGAGTCTATGGCTCTCTGCCGTGCGACGAGTCTATGGCTCTCTGCCGTGCGACGAGTCTATGGCTCTCTGCCGTGCGACGAGTCTATGGCTCTCTGCCGTGCGACGAGTCTATGGCTCTCTGCCGTGCGACGAGTCTATGGCTCTCTGCCGTGCGACGAGTCTATGGCTCTCTGCCGTGCGACGAGTCTATGGCTCTCTGCCGTGCGACGAGTCTATGGCTCTCTGCCGTGCGACGAGTCTATGGCTCTCTGCCGTGCGACGAGTCTATGGCTCTCTGCCGTGCGACGAGTCTATGGCTCTCTGCCGTGCGACGAGTCTATGGCTCTCTGCCGTGCGACGAGTCTATGGCTCTCTGCCGTGCGACGAGTCTATGGCTCTCTGCCGTGCGACGAGTCTATGGCTCTCTGCCGTGCGACGAGTCTATGGCTCTCTGCCGTGCGACGAGTCTATGGCTCTCTGCCGTGCGACGAGTCTATGGCTCTCTGCCGTGCGACGAGTCTATGGCTCTCTGCCGTGCGACGAGTCTATGGCTCTCTGCCGTGCGACGAGTCTATGCTCTCTGCCGTGCGACGAGTCTATGGCTCTCTGCCGTGCGACGAGTCTATGGCTCTCTGCCGTGCGACGAGTCTATGGCTCTCTGCCGTGCGACGAGTCTATGGCTCTCTGCCGTGCGACGAGTCTATGGCTCTCTGCCGTGCGACGAGTCTATGGCTCTCTGCCGTGCGACGAGTCTATGGCTCTCTGCCGTGCGACGAGTCTATGGCTCTCTGCCGTGCGACGAGTCTATGGCTCTCTGCCGTGCGACGAGTCTATGGCTCTCTGCCGTGCGACGAGTCTATGGCTCTCTGCCGTGCGACGAGTCTATGGCTCTCTGCCGTGCGACGAGTCTATGGCTCTCTGCCGTGCGACGAGTCTATGGCTCTCTGCCGTGCGACGAGTCTATGGCTCTCTGCCGTGCGACGAGTCTATGGCTCTCTGCCGTGCGACGAGTCTATGGCTCTCTGCCGTGCGACGAGTCTATGGCTCTCTGCCGTGCGACGAGTCTATGGCTCTCTGCCGTGCGACGAGTCTATGGCTCTCTGCCGTGCGACGAGTCTATGGCTCTCTGCCGTGCGACGAGTCTATGGCTCTCTGCCGTGCGACGAGTCTATGGCTCTCTGCCGTGCGACGAGTCTATGGCTCTCTGCCGTGCGACGAGTCTATGGCTCTCTGCCGTGCGACGAGTCTATGGCTCTCTGCCGTGCGACGAGTCTATGGCTCTCTGCCGTGCGACGAGTCTATGGCTCTCTGCCGTGCGACGAGTCTATGGCTCTCTGCCGTGCGACGAGTCTATGGCTCTCTGCCGTGCGACGAGTCTATGGCTCTCTGCCGTGCGACGAGTCTATGGCTCTCTGCCGTGCGACGAGTCTATGGCTCTCTGCCGTGCGACGAGTCTATGGCTCTCTGCCGTGCGACGAGTCTATGGCTCTCTGCCGTGCGACGAGTCTATGGCTCTCTGCCGTGCGACGAGTCTATGGCTCTCTGCCGTGCGACGAGTCTATGGCTCTCTGCCGTGCGACGAGTCTATGGCTCTCTGCCGTGCGACGAGTCTATGGCTCTCTGCCGTGCGACGAGTCTATGGCTCTCTGCCGTGCGACGAGTCTATGGCTCTCTGCCGTGCGACGAGTCTATGGCTCTCTGCCGTGCGACGAGTCTATGGCTCTCTGCCGTGCGACGAGTCTATGGCTCTCTGCCGTGCGACGAGTCTATGGCTCTCTGCCGTGCGACGAGTCTATGGCTCTCTGCCGTGCGACGAGTCTATGGCTCTCTGCCGTGCGACGAGTCTATGGCTCTCTGCCGTGCGACGAGTCTATGGCTCTCTGCCGTGCGACGAGTCTATGGCTCTCTGCCGTGCGACGAGTCTATGGCTCTCTGCCGTGCGACGAGTCTATGGCTCTCTGCCGTGCGACGAGTCTATGGCTCTCTGCCGTGCGACGAGTCTATGGCTCTCTGCCGTGCGACGAGTCTATGGCTCTCTGCCGTGCGACGAGTCTATGGCTCTCTGCCGTGCGACGAGTCTATGGCTCTCTGCCGTGCGACGAGTCTATGGCTCTCTGCCGTGCGACGAGTCTATGGCTCTCTGCCGTGCGACGAGTCTATGGCTCTCTGCCGTGCGACGAGTCTATGGCTCTCTGCCGTGCGACGAGTCTATGGCTCTCTGCCGTGCGACGAGTCTATGGCTCTCTGCCGTGCGACGAGTCTATGGCTCTCTGCCGTGCGACGAGTCTATGGCTCTCTGCCGTGCGACGAGTCTATGGCTCTCTGCCGTGCGACGAGTCTATGGCTCTCTGCCGTGCGACGAGTCTATGGCTCTCTGCCGTGCGACGAGTCTATGGCTCTCTGCCGTGCGACGAGTCTATGGCTCTCTGCCGTGCGACGAGTCTATGGCTCTCTGCCGTGCGACGAGTCTATGGCTCTCTGCCGTGCGACGAGTCTATGGCTCTCTGCCGTGCGACGAGTCTATGGCTCTCTGCCGTGCGACGAGTCTATGGCTCTCTGCCGTGCGACGAGTCTATGGCTCTCTGCCGTGCGACGAGTCTATGGCTCTCTGCCGTGCGACGAGTCTATGGCTCTCTGCCGTGCGACGAGTCTATGGCTCTCTGCCGTGCGACGAGTCTATGGCTCTCTGCCGTGCGACGAGTCTATGGCTCTCTGCCGTGCGACGAGTCTATGGCTCTCTGCCGTGCGACGAGTCTATGGCTCTCTGCCGTGCGACGAGTCTATGGCTCTCTGCCGTGCGACGAGTCTATGGCTCTCTGCCGTGCGACGAGTCTATGGCTCTCTGCCGTGCGACGAGTCTATGGCTCTCTGCCGTGCGACGAGTCTATGGCTCTCTGCCGTGCGACGAGTCTATGGCTCTCTGCCGTGCGACGAGTCTATGGCTCTCTGCCGTGCGACGAGTCTATGGCTCTCTGCCGTGCGACGAGTCTATGGCTCTCTGCCGTGCGACGAGTCTATGGCTCTCTGCCGTGCGACGAGTCTATGGCTCTCTGCCGTGCGACGAGTCTATGGCTCTCTGCCGTGCGACGAGTCTATGGCTCTCTGCCGTGCGACGAGTCTATGGCTCTCTGCCGTGCGACGAGTCTATGGCTCTCTGCCGTGCGACGAGTCTATGGCTCTCTGCCGTGCGACGAGTCTATGGCTCTCTGCCGTGCGACGAGTCTATGGCTCTCTGCCGTGCGACGAGTCTATGGCTCTCTGCCGTGCGACGAGTCTATGGCTCTCTGCCGTGCGACGAGTCTATGGCTCTCTGCCGTGCGACGAGTCTATGGCTCTCTGCCGTGCGACGAGTCTATGGCTCTCTGCCGTGCGACGAGTCTATGGCTCTCTGCCGTGCGACGAGTCTATGGCTCTCTGCCGTGCGACGAGTCTATGGCTCTCTGCCGTGCGACGAGTCTATGGCTCTCTGCCGTGCGACGAGTCTATGGCTCTCTGCCGTGCGACGAGTCTATGGCTCTCTGCCGTGCGACGAGTCTATGGCTCTCTGCCGTGCGACGAGTCTATGGCTCTCTGCCGTGCGACGAGTCTATGGCTCTCTGCCGTGCGACGAGTCTATGGCTCTCTGCCGTGCGACGAGTCTATGGCTCTCTGCCGTGCGACGAGTCTATGGCTCTCTGCCGTGCGACGAGTCTATGGCTCTCTGCCGTGCGACGAGTCTATGGCTCTCTGCCGTGCGACGAGTCTATGGCTCTCTGCCGTGCGACGAGTCTATGGCTCTCTGCCGTGCGACGAGTCTATGGCTCTCTGCCGTGCGACGAGTCTATGGCTCTCTGCCGTGCGACGAGTCTATGGCTCTCTGCCGTGCGACGAGTCTATGGCTCTCTGCCGTGCGACGAGTCTATGGCTCTCTGCCGTGCGACGAGTCTATGGCTCTCTGCCGTGCGACGAGTCTATGGCTCTCTGCCGTGCGACGAGTCTATGGCTCTCTGCCGTGCGACGAGTCTATGGCTCTCTGCCGTGCGACGAGTCTATGGCTCTCTGCCGTGCGACGAGTCTATGGCTCTCTGCCGTGCGACGAGTCTATGGCTCTCTGCCGTGCGACGAGTCTATGGCTCTCTGCCGTGCGACGAGTCTATGGCTCTCTGCCGTGCGACGAGTCTATGGCTCTCTGCCGTGCGACGAGTCTATGGCTCTCTGCCGTGCGACGAGTCTATGGCTCTCTGCCGTGCGACGAGTCTATGGCTCTCTGCCGTGCGACGAGTCTATGGCTCTCTGCCGTGCGACGAGTCTATGGCTCTCTGCCGTGCGACGAGTCTATGGCTCTCTGCCGTGCGACGAGTCTATGGCTCTCTGCCGTGCGACGAGTCTATGGCTCTCTGCCGTGCGACGAGTCTATGGCTCTCTGCCGTGCGACGAGTCTATGGCTCTCTGCCGTGCGACGAGTCTATGGCTCTCTGCCGTGCGACGAGTCTATGGCTCTCTGCCGTGCGACGAGTCTATGGCTCTCTGCCGTGCGACGAGTCTATGGCTCTCTGCCGTGCGACGAGTCTATGGCTCTCTGCCGTGCGACGAGTCTATGGCTCTCTGCCGTGCGACGAGTCTATGGCTCTCTGCCGTGCGACGAGTCTATGGCTCTCTGCCGTGCGACGAGTCTATGGCTCTCTGCCGTGCGACGAGTCTATGGCTCTCTGCCGTGCGACGAGTCTATGGCTCTCTGCCGTGCGACGAGTCTATGGCTCTCTGCCGTGCGACGAGTCTATGGCTCTCTGCCGTGCGACGAGTCTATGGCTCTCTGCCGTGCGACGAGTCTATGGCTCTCTGCCGTGCGACGAGTCTATGGCTCTCTGCCGTGCGACGAGTCTATGGCTCTCTGCCGTGCGACGAGTCTATGGCTCTCTGCCGTGCGACGAGTCTATGGCTCTCTGCCGTGCGACGAGTCTATGGCTCTCTGCCGTGCGACGAGTCTATGGCTCTCTGCCGTGCGACGAGTCTATGGCTCTCTGCCGTGCGACGAGTCTATGGCTCTCTGCCGTGCGACGAGTCTATGGCTCTCTGCCGTGCGACGAGTCTATGGCTCTCTGCCGTGCGACGAGTCTATGGCTCTCTGCCGTGCGACGAGTCTATGGCTCTCTGCCGTGCGACGAGTCTATGGCTCTCTGCCGTGCGACGAGTCTATGGCTCTCTGCCGTGCGACGAGTCTATGGCTCTCTGCCGTGCGACGAGTCTATGGCTCTCTGCCGTGCGACGAGTCTATGGCTCTCTGCCGTGCGACGAGTCTATGGCTCTCTGCCGTGCGACGAGTCTATGGCTCTCTGCCGTGCGACGAGTCTATGGCTCTCTGCCGTGCGACGAGTCTATGGCTCTCTGCCGTGCGACGAGTCTATGGCTCTCTGCCGTGCGACGAGTCTATGGCTCTCTGCCGTGCGACGAGTCTATGGCTCTCTGCCGTGCGACGAGTCTATGGCTCTCTGCCGTGCGACGAGTCTATGGCTCTCTGCCGTGCGACGAGTCTATGGCTCTCTGCCGTGCGACGAGTCTATGGCTCTCTGCCGTGCGACGAGTCTATGGCTCTCTGCCGTGCGACGAGTCTATGGCTCTCTGCCGTGCGACGAGTCTATGGCTCTCTGCCGTGCGACGAGTCTATGGCTCTCTGCCGTGCGACGAGTCTATGGCTCTCTGCCGTGCGACGAGTCTATGGCTCTCTGCCGTGCGACGAGTCTATGGCTCTCTGCCGTGCGACGAGTCTATGGCTCTCTGCCGTGCGACGAGTCTATGGCTCTCTGCCGTGCGACGAGTCTATGGCTCTCTGCCGTGCGACGAGTCTATGGCTCTCTGCCGTGCGACGAGTCTATGGCTCTCTGCCGTGCGACGAGTCTATGGCTCTCTGCCGTGCGACGAGTCTATGGCTCTCTGCCGTGCGACGAGTCTATGGCTCTCTGCCGTGCGACGAGTCTATGGCTCTCTGCCGTGCGACGAGTCTATGGCTCTCTGCCGTGCGACGAGTCTATGGCTCTCTGCCGTGCGACGAGTCTATGGCTCTCTGCCGTGCGACGAGGTCTATGGCTCTCTGCCGTGCGACGAGTCTATGGCTCTCTGCCGTGCGACGAGTCTATGGCTCTCTGCCGTGCGACGAGTCTATGGCTCTCTGCCGTGCGACGAGTCTATGGCTCTCTGCCGTGCGACGAGTCTATGGCTCTCTGCCGTGCGACGAGTCCTATGGCTCTCTGCCGTGCGACGAGTCTATGGCTCTCTGCCGTGCGACGAGTCTATGGCTCTCTGCCGTGCGACGAGTCTATGGCTCTCTGCCGTGCGACGAGTCTATGCTCTCTGCCGTGCGACGAGTCTATGGCTCTCTGCCGTGCCCGTGCGACGAGTCTATGGCTCTCTGCCGTGCGACGAGTCTATGGCTCTCTGCCGTGCGACGAGTCTATGGCTCTCTGCCGTGCGACGAGTCTATGGCTCTCTGCCGTGCGACGAGTCTATGGCTCTCTGCCGTGCGACGAGTCTATGGCTCTCTGCCGTGCGACGAGTCTATGGCTCTCTGCCGTGCGACGAGTCTATGGCTCTCTGCCGTGCGACGAGTCTATGGCTCTCTGCCGTGCGACGAGTCTATGGCTCTCTGCCGTGCGACGAGTCTATGGCTCTCTGCCGTGCGACGAGTCTATGGCTCTCTGCCGTGCGACGAGTCTATGGCTCTCTGCCGTGCGACGAGTCTATGGCTCTCTGCCGTGCGACGAGTCTATGGCTCTCTGCCGTGCGACGAGTCTATGGCTCTCTGCCGTGCGACGAGTCTATGGCTCTCTGCCGTGCGACGAGTCTATGGCTCTCTGCCGTGCGACGAGTCTATGGCTCTCTGCCGTGCGACGAGTCTATGGCTCTCTGCCGTGCGACGAGTCTATGGCTCTCTGCCTGTGCGACGAGTCTATGGCTCTCTGCCGTGCGACGAGTCTATGGCTCTCTGCCGTGCGACGAGTCTATGGCTCTCTGCCGTGCGACGAGTCTATGGCTCTCTGCCGTGCGACGAGTCTATGGCTCTCTGCCGTGCGACGAGTCTATGGCTCTCTGCCGTGCGACGAGTCTATGGCTCTCTGCCGTGCGACGAGTCTATGGCTCTCTGCCGTGCGACGAGTCTATGGCTCTCTGCCGTGCGACGAGTCTATGGCTCTCTGCCGTGCGACGAGTCTATGGCTCTCTGCCGTGCGACGAGTCTATGGCTCTCTGCCGTGCGACGAGTCTATGGCTCTCTGCCGTGCGACGAGTCTATGGCTCTCTGCCGTGCGACGAGTCTATGGCTCTCTGCCGTGCGACGAGTCTATGGCTCTCTGCCGTGCGACGAGTCTATGGCTCTCTGCCGTGCGACGAGTCTATGGCTCTCTGCCGTGCGACGAGTCTATGGCTCTCTGCCGTGCGACGAGTCTATGGCTCTCTGCCGTGCGACGAGTCTATGGCTCTCTGCCGTGCGACGAGTCTATGGCTCTCTGCCGTGCGACGAGTCTATGGCTCTCTGCCGTGCGACGAGTCTATGGCTCTCTGCCGTGCGACGAGTCTATGGCTCTCTGCCGTGCGACGAGTCTATGGCTCTCTGCCGTGCGACGAGTCTATGGCTCTCTGCCGTGCGACGAGTCTATGGCTCTCTGCCGTGCGACGAGTCTATGGCTCTCTGCCGTGCGACGAGTCTATGGCTCTCTGCCGTGCGACGAGTCTATGGCTCTCTGCCGTGCGACGAGTCTATGGCTCTCTGCCGTGCGACGAGTCTATGGCTCTCTGCCGTGCGACGAGTCTATGGCTCTCTGCCGTGCGACGAGTCTATGGCTCTCTGCCGTGCGACGAGTCTATGGCTCTCTGCCGTGCGACGAGTCTATGGCTCTCTGCCGTGCGACGAGTCTATGGCTCTCTGCCGTGCGACGAGTCTATGGCTCTCTGCCGTGCGACGAGTCTATGGCTCTCTGCCGTGCGACGAGTCTATGGCTCTCTGCCGTGCGACGAGTCTATGGCTCTCTGCCGTGCGACGAGTCTATGGCTCTCTGCCGTGCGACGAGTCTATGGCTCTCTGCCGTGCGACGAGTCTATGGCTCTCTGCCGTGCGACGAGTCTATGGCTCTCTGCCGTGCGACGAGTCTATGGCTCTCTGCCGTGCGACGAGTCTATGGCTCTCTGCCGTGCGACGAGTCTATGGCTCTCTGCCGTGCGACGAGTCTATGGCTCTCTGCCGTGCGACGAGTCTATGGCTCTCTGCCGTGCGACGAGTCTATGGCTCTCTGCCGTGCGACGAGTCTATGGCTCTCTGCCGTGCGACGAGTCTATGGCTCTCTGCCGTGCGACGAGTCTATGGCTCTCTGCCGTGCGACGAGTCTATGGCTCTCTGCCGTGCGACGAGTCTATGGCTCTCTGCCGTGCGACGAGTCTATGGCTCTCTGCCGTGCGACGAGTCTATGGCTCTCTGCCGTGCGACGAGTCTATGGCTCTCTGCCGTGCGACGAGTCTATGGCTCTCTGCCGTGCGACGAGTCTATGGCTCTCTGCCGTGCGACGAGTCTATGGCTCTCTGCCGTGCGACGAGTCTATGGCTCTCTGCCGTGCGACGAGTCTATGGCTCTCTGCCGTGCGACGAGTCTATGGCTCTCTGCCGTGCGACGAGTCTATGGCTCTCTGCCGTGCGACGAGTCTATGGCTCTCTGCCGTGCGACGAGTCTATGGCTCTCTGCCGTGCGACGAGTCTATGGCTCTCTGCCGTGCGACGAGTCTATGGCTCTCTGCCGTGCGACGAGTCTATGGCTCTCTGCCGTGCGACGAGTCTATGGCTCTCTGCCGTGCGACGAGTCTATGGCTCTCTGCCGTGCGACGAGTCTATGGCTCTCTGCCGTGCGACGAGTCTATGGCTCTCTGCCGTGCGACGAGTCTATGGCTCTCTGCCGTGCGACGAGTCTATGGCTCTCTGCCGTGCGACGAGTCTATGGCTCTCTGCCGTGCGACGAGTCTATGGCTCTCTGCCGTGCGACGAGTCTATGGCTCTCTGCCGTGCGACGAGTCTATGGCTCTCTGCCGTGCGACGAGTCTATGGCTCTCTGCCGTGCGACGAGTCTATGGCTCTCTGCCGTGCGACGAGTCTATGGCTCTCTGCCGTGCGACGAGTCTATGGCTCTCTGCCGTGCGACGAGTCTATGGCTCTCTGCCGTGCGACGAGTCTATGGCTCTCTGCCGTGCGACGAGTCTATGGCTCTCTGCCGTGCGACGAGTCTATGGCTCTCTGCCGTGCGACGAGTCTATGGCTCTCTGCCGTGCGACGAGTCTATGGCTCTCTGCCGTGCGACGAGTCTATGGCTCTCTGCCGTGCGACGAGTCTATGGCTCTCTGCCGTGCGACGAGTCTATGGCTCTCTGCCGTGCGACGAGTCTATGGCTCTCTGCCGTGCGACGAGTCTATGGCTCTCTGCCGTGCGACGAGTCTATGGCTCTCTGCCGTGCGACGAGTCTATGGCTCTCTGCCGTGCGACGAGTCTATGGCTCTCTGCCGTGCGACGAGTCTATGGCTCTCTGCCGTGCGACGAGTCTATGGCTCTCTGCCGTGCGACGAGTCTATGGCTCTCTGCCGTGCGACGAGTCTATGGCTCTCTGCCGTGCGACGAGTCTATGGCTCTCTGCCGTGCGACGAGTCTATGGCTCTCTGCCGTGCGACGAGTCTATGGCTCTCTGCCGTGCGACGGTTCTGACCCTGAGGCTGGCGTCATCCGTCACCTCTGCTGGTGCCGGCGAAGATCTGGAAGCGCGGGCGCTTGAGCGGAGGACGAGGAGCAGCAGGAGGAGGATGATGAGGAGGGGAGGGGTGTAGGTGGTGACAACGGCTCCGATGCCGCGCTGGTGGACGCTCTTCGCTCGCTCTCCGGCAGCCAATCAGGAGATGCCGCCACGAGGGGGGGGGGGCGGTGGCAGCCGTGGGAACTTCCACCCGAGCGTGACGCTCATCACGCTCAACAGCGAGGGTGAGGCGCTTGGGTCGAGCGGCAATATCTTTTCATCGGTTGAGTAACGCTGTGTGGAAGCTACCTGGTCTGTCGCTCCGCCCGAAGCGTCAGGTCTTCTCGGCCAGTCATTCCCTCCCTTCTCGACGCTTGTCGTCGTCAGGTTGGAATCGGACGTAAAAAAAAGGAAGCGGAAGAAGTCGCTGCCCGCCCTTCTGCGAAAACGGAAAAAAGACAAAAAACGCCGTAAGGAGCGCCCCTTACGGTGGCACAAGTGGAGACGCAGACCAGGTGGGTGTGCCTCGATGACACAAAGCCCACAACACCTCGCTGCTGATCTCGTCAAGGAGCATAAACTATCACGCGAACTCCGCTCATTCTCGCTGCAGCGGCGGCTTTTGGCTAACCACCGAACAAAGGAGTTACTGCATCGTGCGCTTTCAAATGCGCTTCTGATGTTGAAGGTAGCAGAGGGCACTGCAGCAAAGTACATTGTGTATTTCAACAACTTGCAATGACGGGCATTGAGAAGCACAGTTGACCAACACCCACGCTCACAGACCCGCGGACTCACCACCACCACACAGAGACCCGCAGACTCGCCACCACCACCGACCCACACGCACCACCACCACCACACAAAGAAGCAAGGTTAAACCACCCCCATAACAGACACTGCGTGGGAAACACTCTATCCAGCCGAGGATGACCATGACGTACGCCACTTTTATGAGCGGTCGTCACATGTGGCCTCTGAAAAATAGCTCGTAGCTCCCAGGTGGCTTTACCTGGTAAAGCCACCAAGATGGCCGTCGCATCCGGCGCAGCCAATGACATCGCCTGTTGCAATCCTTGCTCTGTGGCCGCGCAAGTCAGTGGGGAGGGGGGTGTGGACGTCATCGCTCACCCCCCATGCACAAATCATTTTCTTTTTAACTCCTCTATACCCGGTCGATATCCCTGTACCGGTATTAGTATTATTCCTACCAGCCCACCCCGCAGGGTCCTGTTATTAGAGATCTGTGACAAAGAGCTTCACAGGTCATCGGATTTCCCCAGGATAAAGATTCTGACTGCTGCTCGTCTTGAACTTTTGTCCGCCTCGGAGACTTCCTTCCCAACCTCACTTCACTCTCCCCCTAATCCTGCTACCCCGTGCCTGCTGCCCTTCAAACACAGATCCTGAAGCAGTAGATTCGTGCTGGATACAGTCACACTTGCAAATGTGATTTGTAACGTTGACTATTACCTGCTCGTCGATTGTTCAATGTCAATGTGCCATTGTATTGAGGGCTACTGCTGTGTGGCGCTGTCTTGGTGTGGTCTGTAACTGCATTGTGCTTTCTGCTGCCTAATGTTGACAAGTCAGACTTCGATAACTCATTAATAAATACATTAATTATATTGTACCACTTGCTTACCCTGTTTCTCTATGTCGCACTCCTGTCGTGTTTGTGTTTTGTTTGTTGTTGTAACTTGCCGACACGCCCCCACTGGGCATCAAGGAAAAAGAGCTTCATAGCTTATCAGATTCCTTCCCCAGTTATAAATAAATATTCTGACTCTTGTGGAATTGACTCGACTCCCGGTCCCATCCTGTGCCACAAACACAAAGCTTCAGAGCGCTCAATACGGCGTTTGAGGTTTGTGCTTCCATCGCATTGTATGGAAATGCAGCCGTTACCATCATTCACGCCACGTCCGTGCTCAATTATCGTTTCTAACTGAGGTTTAACTTGGACTCTAAGCAAATTAACACAATTCAAACGTAACTTGTCTGTTTGTACTAATCACGTTTACGAAAATGTAAAACGACCATAGACTCTTCCACAATACAGGTCGTTGTCCGAGGTTAGATCGCATATTTACGTGATCTAACCCCTTAGATATTTATATAATTATATATGTTTACGCGATATAACCCAAAAAAACTATTATGGATGATATTGGTCGCGAAAGCCTACATGTTAAACTGATACTCTTCAATCTTGATTCCTTTTATCCGTGCAGATAATGGCACTTTATTGCATTTTTACATTTTCGTTCTTTGGAATTGTTGCATTTTTGCGTTTTTATTCTGAGGTTTATTGTGTATTATCTGAATTTGTGATCCAAGCCTTCCTTGAAAAATATTTTAAAAAACACGTGAAGCGTATTGGGCTCATCATCGTTCTCATCAGTTCAACACGTAGGCTTTCGCGACCAATATTCATAATCAACGTTTTTGGGTTAGATCGCGTTATTTATAAATGTGTCGTAACCCTCCACCACCCGACACAGCCAATCAGTAAATAAAAGTCACGTTGACAAAAGACAAATAGTTCACTGCTTTCGCCCACCGGTGTGTTGAAGCGTGAAACCACAACATTTACAATTTTTGAGTACGACGTTTCGCTGGTAATTGCATCCAGCATCATCGGGCAATTCGCCAGAATGGTGAGGCTCTGCTCCATCTCCCGTTCTTATATAGAGCAGCAGAGCAGGGTGACGTCATCATTAACTCATCAGGCGCAACGATTTGAGGGGGGGGGGGAGTTATACTGGTAGGAACAAAGTGGACCAGCCACCAATAGATTATTTCGTCCGTCCGACCGTGTAGCAACATCGCCCCCTACTGCAAACACTTGGCCTGACCCTATAAAAACCGTTAGACTGAGGCTTTCCTGCCTAAACAAGTGTAACATTCCCTTATAATTCCCTGAGATAGCTTTTAATTAAAACTTTGAAATTAAATAAAAAAACTCAGCGCCCTAAAGCCTACAGCTAGGCCTCAAGCCTCGAACAACGCCTCAAACTCTCCCTTCGTATCGTTCCCCTGCGTGTGTGCAAGGGAGTTATGTTTATCAATGTTACATTCCCTGATGCTTTTAAATAGAAACATTTACATTTAAAGCTTTTACATGAATTATAAAAACAGGTAAATTTAAAATTAACTCACAGCGGCCTAACGCCTACAGCTAGGCCTAAAGCCTAGAACTAGGCCTCACACTCTCCCTTCGTATCGTCCGATTCGGTGTAGCAGCATCGCCCCCTACTGCAAACACTTGGCAGGACCCTACAAAAACCTTTACACTCAGTGGGGCTTTCCTGGCTAAACAAGTGTAATAATACATGATGTTTATATTCTTTGGTTATTCGTTCCTACCAGCCCACCCCGCAGGGACCTGTTAGTAATGATATACTAGATTAGTAATATGGCAGTTGTTACAATGCGAGTTGTAGATTAGTAATTAGTTGGAATGTGTTTTATTGCGATTATGCTACGTTATTAATCAGTTAGTGTTTGTTTCCCCTATAAAGGAATTGTAATGTATCTTATTTAATAATACGCTTCCAGGCCGCACTAGGCCTGTAGCTGTCCGAGCGATTAAAGTTATTTCTGTTTCTCTCAATTTCAATGGATTCTCTAATTAGTCTTTGCCAGTAGTAACTGGTATAGCAGAATGTATAATAATAAAGAGTATAAAATTGTAATGTTTAATACAATGTACAAGGCAATATATAGTATCGTAATTGTATAGTAAATATACAGCAGTGTGACATACAGTAGGGTTGATAGAATAGGTTACGATTTGTGAGAATACAATGGGACACTCCCACCAACACCCCCCACCATCACCCCACCACCCCCCACAACCCACTCACTCCCTACCCACCTCCCACCCACTCCATTCACCCCACTCACTCCCTACCCACACACCCTCCCACCCTCCCCACCCACCCACCACCCCCACTCACTCACTACCCACCCACCACCCCCCCCCCAACACACTCCACCCACCCCCCTCCCCCCCCTACCGACCACCGCACCACCACCACCACCACCCACCCACCCCACCACCACCACCCACCCACCCACCCCACCACCACCACCACCACCACCACCGCAACTCACAGCGGATGCCATAGACAATGAGCGGGTCCATCTGCTTCTTGCCGTGGTGCCCGTGACCCGACAGGTTACTGGCGGCCTGCACCTCGAGATGGAGGAGGTGGTCCAGGAGGGTGAGCGCCATCTTCTCGGGCGTGCGGCAAGCGGCGGTCACGTGCAGCAGGTCCCCCGGGGCGATGGGGCAGCGCACGCGAAGATCCACGTTCCACTCGTCGCCCAGCCAAGTGCCGTTCGGGAAATCCTCTGCGGGGTTTTGTCGGTGGGTGGGTGGATGGAGGAGAGGGGGAGTGGGTGGGTGGGCGAGTAGGTGAGTGGTTGAGTGAGTGAGTGGATGAGTGGGTGGGTGAGTGTCACTCAGCGGGCGAGCGAGTGACCGGCTGTGTGACCGATCCGTCGACCCAAGCGCCTCACCCTCGCTGTTGAGCGTGATGAGCGTCACGCTCGGGTGGAAGTTCCCACGGCTGACACCGCCCCCCCCCGCACAACTCCCTGGCTGCCCCCCCCCGTGGCGGCGTCTCCTGATTGGCTGCCGGAGGGCGAGCGATGAGCGTCTACCAGCGCGGCATCGGAGCCGCTGTCACCACCTCATCCTCCCGCTCCTCGTCCTGTGCGTACACACACACATGCACACGTCCCGGCAAAGGAAACCCGGCAAAGGTCACCAGTAAAGTTGCCTGAAGGCGCACCGGCTCCGCCTCCGCCATCGCGGCCACGGCCGCCGCCACCGGCTCCGGCACCTTCACCAAGACCGGGGCCCTTGCCCGGCACAGCGCTGGCGGTGGGGGGGGGGGGGCGGGGGGTGGACGCAAAAATCAGACCGAGACTGTGGGTCTCTGAGTCTGCGGCTCTCTGCCGCGTGATCGGTCGCACAGCCGGTCACTTGCTCACTCGCTGAGTGACACTCACCCACCCACTCAGCCACTCACTCAACCACTCACCCACCCACTTACAACCACTCCTCCTTCCACCCACCCCACCCACTCACCAACCCTCTCCTCCACCCACTCACAAAACCCCGCAGAGGATTACCCGCATGGCACTTGGCTGGGCGACGAGTGGAACGTGGAGCTTCGCGTGCGCTGCCCCATCGCCCCGGGGGACCTGCTGCACGTGACCGCCGCTTGCCGCACGCCCGAGAAGATGGCGCTCACCCTCCTGGACCACCTCTTCCATCGCGAGGTGCAGGCCGCCAGCAACTTGTCGGGTCACGGGCACCACGGCAAGAAGCAGCTGGACCGGCTCATGGTCTACGGCATCCGCTGCGAGTTGCGGCGGTGGTGGTGGTGGTGTGTGAGTGGGGTGGGTGGGGTGGGTGGGTGGTGGTGGTGATGGTGCGGTGGTGGGTAGGGGGGGGAGGGGGTGGACGGGTAGGGAGTGAGTGGGATGGGTGGAGTGGGTTGGGGTTGGGTGGGTGGTGGTGGTGTGGTGGTGGGTAGGGAGTGAGTGAGGTGGGTGGGTGGGGAGTGAGTGAGTGGGGTGGGTGGGTAGGGAGTGAGTGGGGCGAGTGGAGTGGGTTGGGGGGGGGGTGGTGGTGGGTGGGGTGGGTGGAGTGGGTAGGGCGAGGGTGGTGGATAGGGGGTGAGTGGAGTGGGAGTGTCCCATTGCATACTCACAAATCGTAACCTCCCTCCACCACCACCACTATGCCGACCGTGACGCAGGCCACCTGTTCTACAAGTTTGGCATCACCGAGTGCGACTGGTGCTGCATCAAACTGAATATCGATGCAAAGTGCTGCACCGCCTGGCGGCGCAAGCAGCTCGGACAGAGCCTCGCCGTCAAGGGCCGCAGGGGCACCCGCGGCACCCGCGGCGCAGACGCAGCGGGAGCGGCAGTCGTCGGGGCACACGGCGGCGACAGACGTGGGAACTTCCACCCGAGCGTGACGCTCATCAGCGAGGGTGAGGCGCTTGGGTCGAACGGCAATATCTTTTCATCGGTTGAGTAACGCTGTGTGGAAGCTACCTGGTCTGTCGCTCCGCCCGAAGCGTCAGGTCTTCTCGGCCACAGTCATTCCCTCCCTTCTCGACGCTTGTCGTCGTCAGGTTGGAATCGGACGTAAAAAAAGGAAGCGGAAGAAGTCGCTGCCCGCCCTTCTGCGAAAACGGAAAAAAGACAAAAAACGCCGTAAGGAGCGCCCCTTACGGCGGCACAAGTGGAGACGCAGACCAGGTGGGTGTGCCTCGAGGACACAAAGCCCACAACACCTCGCTGCTGATCTCGTCAAGGAGCATAAACCATCACGCGAACTCCGCTCATTCTCGCAGCAGCGGCGGCTTTTGGCTAACCACCGAACAAAGGAGTTACTGCATCGTGCGCTTTGAAATGCGCTTCTGATGTTGAAGGTAGCAGAGGGCACTGCAGCAAAGTACATTGTGTATTTCAACAACTTGCAATGACGGGCATTGAGAAGCACAGTTGACCAACACCCACGCTCACAGACCCGCGGACTCACCACCACCACACAGAGACCCGCAGACTCGCCACCACCACCGACCCACACGCACCACCACCACCACACAAAGAAGCAAGGTTAAACCACCCCCATAACAGACACTGCGTGGGAAACACTCTATCCAGCCGAAGATGACCATGACGTACGCCACTTTTATGAGCTGTCGTCACATGTGGCTTCTGAAAAATAGCTCATAGCTCCCAGGTGGCTTTACCTGGTAAATAACAGTTTTAGTTTAGTTCAAGCAACGGGCACCTCCACCCCACTCCCCCCCCCCACCCCCAAAATCGCGTTCCGTTATGTTCAATGCAATTTTGGACGATTTTTGACCACCCCCCCTCCCCACACGGCGTCACAAAAAGTCAGACCCCCCTCAAATATGAGGTCAAAGCTCTGCCCCCCCCCAAAATGAAACATGCTTCAAATCGCTTTAAACTATTGTCATTGTAGTGCGTATTCAATGTGGCCCCCTTCCCCAAAGCCACTTTGTTGGAACCGCCACGCCTTTGCCAGTAGCTTTAGCTAATCGGGATTAATTGACCGTTATGCAAAAGGTTAGGTTTTTAACGTATTGTAATTCGCAAGGCATGTTACCGTCGGAACATTAGGACACGCAGTAGCAATTGCAGGGGAATGTTTATAAGGATCGAGATAACTTGAAACATCCTCGCAGCCAAAACTTAATTGGGAGCACTAAATGGTTCCATTGGCTCCAGCCTTGCAGTCTTCTTCTGTGAGGTCTCGAAATTTTGAATTCCGTCGCTGGTCTGGACAAGAATTGTATGCCCCTGGGAGACGACGGGAGCAGCTTTCATGCGGCTGATTTCTCGGTCAAAAAATAAATAACAATTTATGCTGGACTTTGAGTAGCTATGATTGCCCTGGAAGTCATGTTGATAGAAATATTTATGGCAAACCTTCTTGTTTGACTCACACAGGAAAGAAACCCTCCAGCTTACGAGACAATGATTTGTGCAAATACAATTCCAGATTTAAGATTACCTGTTTAATGCCGTGAAATAATTGTTTTGTTGTTTGAAATAATTAACTTGTTCAGACCACAGACACAAGCCACCGACACGCCACAGCACCACTTGTACGTGTGGCGTCTGAATGCCAATGAGGCTCAAAACGCCGCGCACGGAACAAAGAGTGGAACGCACCGCACGCATCACGTGGATGAGACCGGAGTGATTCCGTTTGCAAAGCGAGGGGCACCATCGCAAAACCGACAGGAGACGGGACAGCCACGGGCAGAGGAGATAACGTAGTTGGTGAAGCTTTTCTAAACATTCCACTCGAATTTTTTTTTACTTCACCAGTTAAACCTATACTGTTGTTTTTGGTAAAGTCACGTATGTGGAAATAAAATATTAACAAATAAAATAAAATCAGATTAAAATAAATCACGACGTTGCGAACGCAACACAGGCGCTCATCATCAGGTGTAATTGGGGTAAAGCACATAGCAAGGGCACACACAAACCTCACCGAGCTATGTCGCTCTTTTTCAGAAGTGACCTGGCCACAAAGGAGAGCTCGTCGGAGTGCCTTATCATCGTGGACACTTACAGCAACAAATAGACTCATTGTCCTCATCAACCACACTCGGTCCACAGCTGAACGAATGCCTCCAAAGCCACGACCACCTCCCGCCATCTTGCGATGTAACAATTCACCCAGGTACCGGAGCACGACCTGATTTCGTCCGTAATAAAGGTTGTTTGTTTATATAGTGTAAATATAGATGTGTCGGTAAACCCACCACCACCCAACAGCCAATTAGTAAGGTTTGTCAAGTAAACAAAATGTGCCAATTAGTTACTGGTTCAGCACACCGGTGTGTTGGAGGGTAAACCCACAACATGCAAAATGGGAGCACGACAATGGGGGCAGGACAACGTGTCACACCGATGTCGTCGCTCCGTCTGCTCAGCGGAGGCATTCCAAAACGCGTTCCACTCCCTTGGATTGCCACTCGCTCATTATTCTTGACCGTTGGCCAGCATCCCGTCGAGTCGTGCCACATCCTGCCCAAGCCCACCTTGGACTTTCTTCAGTTAGAAGTGATCGCGTTCACCTCTCCGTCCCCAGGATATAAAGATTCTGACTGCTGCTCGTCTTGAACTTTTGTCCGCCCTCGAGGACTTCCTTCCCAACCTCACTTCACTCTCCCCCTAATCCTGCTACCCCGTGCCTGCTGCCCTTCAAACACAGATCCTGAAGCAGTAGATTCGTGCTGGATACAGTCACACTTGCAAATGTGATTTGTAACGTTGACCATTACCTGCTCGTCGATTGTTCAATGTCAATGTGCCATTGTATTGAGGGCTACTGCTGTGTGGCGCTGTCTTGGTGTGGTCTGTAACTGCGTTCTGCTTTCTGCTGCCTAATGTTGACAAGTCAGACTTCGATAACTCATTAATAAATACATTAATTATATTGTACCACTTGCTTACCCTGTTTCTCTATGTCGCACTCCTGTCGTGTTTGTGTTTTGTTTGTTGTTGTAACTTGCCGACACGCCCCCACTGGGCATCAAGGAAAAAGAGCTTCATAGCTTATCAGATTCCTTCCCCAGTTATAAATAAATATTCTGACTCTTGTGGAATTGACTCGACTCCCGGTCCCATCCTGTGCCACAAACACAAAGCTTCAGAGCGCTCAATACGGCGTTTGAGGTTTGTGCTTCCATCCCATAGTAGGGAAATGCAGCCGTTACCATCATTCACGCCACGTCCGTGCTCAATTATCGTTTCTAACTGAGGTTTAACTTGGACTCTAAGCAAATTAACATAATTCAAACGTTACTTATCCGTTTGTACGAATCACGTTTACGAAAATGTAAAACGACCATAAGAGACTCTTCCACAATACAGGTCGTTGTCAGGGGTTAGATCACATAAATATGCGATCTAACCTCGTAGATATTTATATAAATATATATTTACGCGATATAACCCAAAAAAAACTATTATGTATGATATTGGTCGCGAAAGCCTACATGTTAAACTGATACTCTTCAATCTTGATTCCTTTTATCCGTGCAGATAATGGCACTTTATTGCATATTTACATTTTCGTTCTTTGGAATTGTTGCATTTTTGCGTTTTTATTCCGAGGTTAATTGTGTATTATCCGAATTTGTGATCCAAGCACATACCTGCATTGCGTCGCGTTGTGCACCTTGCGCCTGCAGCCCCGCCGAGCTCGGTGCTTCCTCCACCTCCTCTCCTGGGCTGGCCGACACCATTCCACTCCTCGTCGGCTCCTCTCCCTTCCTCGCCCGCTGCCACCAGGCGTCCTCCTCCGCTCGCCTCAAGGTCGACGCTCGCGCCTCGTCCCTCTCCTCTGCGGGTCTCCCTCCTCCAGGCAGTCCCACCTCACCATCCTCCGCCTCTGCAGCAGCCAAACTGGCCCGCTCACCTTGGCTCACCACCCCAGAGCGCTTGGTCGCCATGCCCCCGAGGGCCTGCGAGGCTGCCACTGGCCAGGAAGCCAGGGAGCCAGGGAGCCGAGACTTGGCACGACACCAGCAGAGATACAGAGGCACCGCACCAACCCCCCCCCCCTACTCATCGGGCAATTCGCCAGAATGGTGAGGCTCTCCTCTGTCTCCCGTTCTTATATAGAGCAGCAGCAGGGTGACGTCATCATTAACTCATTAACTCATCAGGTGCAGAGATTTGAGGGGGGGGGGGTGGGTTATTGTAATTATATACTAGATTAGTAATCAGGCAGTTGTTACGATGCGAGTTGTAGATTATTAATCACTTGGAATGTGTTTTATTGTGATTATGATTAACGAGACGGAACAAACGGTAAATACAAATTAGACGTTAAAACAACAACAACTGTTAATCATGTTTTTAATCGAATCACCACCGCCAGCCGTGACGGTTTATCACATCGACAGTCGATTGTGAAGCATTGCGTCATTTAATTTTTTACGTTTAACAGGTCCAGCACTTCATCTGTAGTGCGCTTGCCATTATGTGTTTTGCAAATCTGGCTTTGCTTATTTTTATCCTCCCTATGTTGATGTTGGCTGCAGTCAGCAGCAGCAGATGACGATTGTAAGCCACCTCAGCCACTTCCATTCCGCCTGCCTTCCTGCCTCTGGATCTGCTGTCGACACCAAGAAGGGTGAAGCGGGTCCACAGTTTTCTTGGTTAAACAAATTCTGATTGATAGTTTAAAAATATCTAGAATATTGACCAGGTAAGTGTGTGTGTCTGAGAGTGTGAAAGTGAGTGTGTGTGAGTCTGATAGTGTGAGTGAGAGCGAGTGCAGGATTTCAGTCCTTCACGGCGTAGTGTGTTACCAACTGTTTTCTTAGTGACTATGGTCCCAGCTGCCTTGAGATCATTGACAAGATCCTCCCGTGTAGTTCTGGGCTGATTCCTCACCGTTCTCATGATCATTGCAACTCCACGAGGTGAGATCTTGCATGGAGCCCCAGGCCGAGGGAGATTGACAGTTCTTTTGTGTTTCTTCCATTTGCGAATAATCGCACCAACTTTTGTCACCTTCTCACCAAGCTGCTTGGCGATGGTCTTGTAGCCCATTCCAGCCTTGTGTAGGTTTACAATCTTGTCCCTGACATCCTTGCAGAGCTCATTGGTCTTGGCCATGATGGAGAGTTTGGAATCTGATTTATTGATTTCTTCTGTGAACAGGTGCCTTTTATACAGGTGTAATGCGGGCGTAAGCGACCTTCCGGATGTGACGTCACGGGGAGGTGGAGCCATGTGACGTGGGTGAAAGGTTCGGGAAGGAGAAGTCAGTCGGGTTGTGAATGGAAAAGAGTGAGGCCACGCGGGCGAACGAGAGGAGGGGGGCACCGTCGGCCAGCGGGAGCCAACACCGGAGAACAGTAGGGAGCTACGGGGTGGTGTGAGGCTGCAGAGAGTACAGCCAGGAAGGCTGTGTGTTAGAGGCAGCGGTGTGGCTGCAGAGAGTACAGCCAGGAAGGCTGTGTGTTAGAGGCAGCGGTGTGGCTGCGGAGAGTACAGCCAGGAAGGCTGTGTGTTAGAGGCAGCGGTGAGGCTGCAGAGAGTACAGCCAGGAAGGCTGTGTGTTAGAGGCAGCGGTGTGGCTGCAGAGAGTACAGCCAGGAAGGCTGTGTGTTAGAGGCAGCGGTGTGGCTGCGGAGAGTACAGCCAGGAAGGCTGTGTGTTAGAGGCAGCGGTGAGGCTGCAGAGAGTACAGCCAGGAAGGCTGTGTGTTAGAGGCAGCGGTGTGGCTGCGGAGAGTACAGCCAGGAAGGCTGTGTGTTAGAGGCAGCGGTGAGGCTGCAGAGAGTACAGCCAGGAAGGCTGTGTGTTAGAGGCAGCGGTGTGGCTGCAGAGAGTACAGCCAGGAAGGCTGTGTGTTAGAGGCAGCGGTGTGGCTGCGGAGAGTACAGCCAGGAAGGCTGTGTGTTAGAGGCAGCGGTGAGGCTGCAGAGAGTACAGCCAGGAAGGCTGTGTGTTAGAGGCAGCGGTGTGGCTGCAGAGAGTACAGCCAGGAAGGCTGTGTGTTAGAGGCAGTGGTGAGGCTGCAGAGAGTACAGCCAGGAAGGCTGTGTGTTAGAGGCAGCGGTGTGGCTGCAGAGAGTACAGCCAGGAAGGCTGTGTGTTAGAGGCAGCGGTGTGGCTGCAGAGAGTACAGCCAGGAAGGCTGTGTGTTAGAGGCAGCGGTGTGGCTGCAGAGAGTACAGCCAGGAAGGCTGTGTGTTAGAGGCAGCGGTGAGGCTGCAGAGAGTACAGCCAGGAAGGCTGTGTGTTAGAGGCAGCGGTGAGGCTGCAGAGAGTACAGCCAGGAAGGCTGTGTGTTAGAGGCAGCGGTGTGGCTGCAGAGAGTACAGCCAGGAAGGCTGTGTGTTAGAGGCAGTGGTGAGGCTGCAGAGAGTACAGCCAGGAAGGCTGTGTGTTAGAGGCAGCGGTGTGGCTGCAGAGAGTACAGCCAGGAAGGCTGTGTGTTAGAGGCAGCGGTGTGGCTGCAGAGAGTACAGCCAGGAAGGCTGTGTGTTAGAGGCAGCGGTGTGGCTGCAGAGAGTACAGCCAGGAAGGCTGTGTGTTAGAGGCAGCGGTGTGGCTGCAGAGAGTCGCAGGAGCGACGAAGAGAGAGAGACAGCACGAGGCTGTCAGAGCTGCGGAGTAACCAAGAGCGAGAGGAGCTGCAGCGATTACAGCCAGGGGGGCTGAGAGAGAGTAACAGCAGCGGAACTGCTGTGGGGGCTACAAGAGCGACAGAGGCCAACAGAGGGGCTGCTGGTGGACACTGGAAAGACATCGGAGTCAGCACTGTGGGGACTGAGCAAAGAGGAGACAGCCGTTTGGGAAATACAGTACGAACCAAATATAGGACACTGAGCCAGAGATCGTGGTCAAGTCTTTTATTACACAGGTAACAAGTTGAGATTAGGAGCACTCCCTACATCTACAGAACGTGAAGAACCAGTGGCATCTACATCTGCAGAATGAGAAGAACCAGTGGCATCTACATCTACAGAATGAGAAGAACCAGTGGTATCTACATCTGCAGAATGAGAAGAACCAGTGGCATCTACATCTACAGAATGAGAAGAACCAGTGGCATCTACATCTACAGAACGTGAAGAACCAGTGGCATCTACATCTACAGAATGAGAAGAACCAGTGGTATCTACATCTGCAGAATGAGAAGAACCAGTGGTATCTACATCTGCAGAATGAGAAGAACCAGTGGCATCTACATCTACAGAACGAGAAGAACCAGTGGCATCTACATCTGCAGAATGAGAAGAACCAGTGGCATCTACATCTACAGAACGTGAAGAACCAGTGGCACCTACATCTACAGAATGAGAAGAACCAGTGGTATCTACATCTGCAGAATGAGAAGAACCAGTGGTATCTACATCTGCAGAATGAGAAGAACCAGTGGCATCTACATCTACAGAATGAGAAGAACCAGTGGCATCTACATCTGCAGAATGAGAAGAACCAGTGGCATCTACATCGGTAGAACATGAAGAACCAGTGGCATCTACATCTGCAGAATGAGAAGAACCAGTGGCATCTACATCTACAGAACGTGAAGAACCAGTGGCACCTACATCTGTAGAACATGAAGAACCAGTGGCATCTACATCTGCATAATGAGAAGAACCAGTGGTATCTACATCTACAGAACGAGAAGAACCAGTGGCATCTACAGAACGAGAAGAACCAGTGGCATCTACATCTGTAGAACATGAAGAACCAGTGGCATCTACATCTGCAGAATGAGAAGAACCAGTGGCATCTACATCTACAGAACGTGAAGAACCAGTGGCATCTACATCTGTAGAACATGAAGAACCAGTGGCATCTACATCTGCAGAATGAGAAGAACCAGTGGTATCTACATCTACAGAACGAGAAGAACCAGTGGCATCTACATCTACAGAACATGAAGAACCAGTGGCATCTACATCTGCAGAATGAGAAGAACCAGTGGTATCTACATCTACAGAACGTGAAGAACCAGTGGCATCTACATCTGCAGAATGAGAAGAACCAGTGGTATCTACATCTACAGAACGTGAAGAACCAGTGGCATCTACATCTGCAGACTGAGAAGAACCAGTGGTATCTACATCTGTAGAACATGAAGAACCAGTGGCATCTACATCTGCAGAATGAGAAGAACCAGTGTCATCTACATCTACAGAACGTGAAGAACCAGTGGCATCTACATCTGTAGAACATGAAGAACCAGTGGCATCTACATCTGCAGAATGAGAAGAACCAGTGGTATCTACATCTACAGAACGAGAAGAACCAGTGGCATCTACATCTACAGAACGTGAAGAACCAGTGGCATCTACATCTGTAGAACACGAAGAACCAGTGGCATCTACATCTGCAGAATGAGAAGAACCAGTGGTATCTACATCTACAGAACGTGAAGAACCAGTGGCATCTACATCTGCAGAATGAGAAGAACCAGTGGTATCTACATCTACAGAACGTGAAGAACCAGTGGCATCTACATCTGCAGAATCAGAAGAACCAGTGGTATCTACATCTACAGAACGTGAAGAACCAGTGGCATCTACATCTACAGAACGAGAAGAACCAGTGGCATCTACATCTGCAGAATGAGAAGAACCAGTGGCATCTACATCTACAGAACGAGAAAACCCAGTGGCATCTACATCTACAGAACGTGAAGAACCAGTGGCATCTACATCTGTAGAACATGAAGAACCAGTGGCATCTGCAGAATGAGAAGAACCAGTGGTATCTACATCTACAGAACGAGAAGAACCAGTGGCATCTACATCTACAGAATGTGAAGAACCAGTGGCATCTACATCTGTAAAACATGAAGAACCAGTGGCATCTACATCTGCAGAATGAGAAGAACCAGTGGTATCTACATCTACAGAACGTGAAGAACCAGTGGCATCTACAATCTGCAGAATGAGAAGAACCAGTGGTATCTACATCTACAGAACGTGAAGAACCAGTGGCATCTACATCTGCAGAATGAGAAGAACCAGTGGTATCTACATCTACAGAACGTGAAGAACCAGTGGCATCTACATCTACAGAACGAGAAGAACCAGTGGCATCTACATCTGCAGAATGAGAAGAACCAGTGGTATCTACATCTACAGAACGTGAAGAACCAGTGGTATCTACATCTACAGAACGTGAAGAACCAGTGGCATCTACATCTACAGAACGAGAAGAACTAGTGGCATCTACATCTGCAGAATGAGAAGAACCAGTGGTATCTACATCTACAGAACGTGAAGAACCAGTGGCATCTACATCTACAGAACGAGAAGAACCAGTGGCATCTACATCTGCTGAATGAGAAGAACCAGTGGCATCTACATCTACAGAACGTGAAGAACCAGTGGCATCTACATCTGTAGAACATGAAGAACCAGTGGCATCTACATCTGCAGAATGAGAAGAACCAGTGGTATCTACATCTACAGAACGAGAAGAACCAGTGGCATCTACATCTACAGAATGTGAAGAACCAGTGGTATCTACATCTACAGAACGTGAAGAACCAGTGGCATCTACATCTGCAGAATGAGAAGAACCAGTGGTATCTACATCTACAGAACGTGAAGAACCAGTGGCATCTACATCTGCAGAATGCGAAGAACCAGTGGTATCTACATCTACAGAACGTGAAGAACCAGTGGCATCTACAGAACGAGAAGAACCAGTGGCATCTACATCTGCAGAATGAGAAGAACCAGTGGTATCTACATCTACAGAACGTGAAGAACCAGTGGTATCTACATCTACAGAACGTGAAGAACCAGTGGCATCTACATCTGTAGTATTCTTGAATGAGGCAGAGACTTCGTAGAGGCCACACGCTTTTATTCCAATAACACTAGTCCTCCGGACTCACTGGGAGAACAGCCCAACCACACAACCTAGGGAGGTACAGCCTCCGGCTCTCTTCTCCTTACTCCCCTTCCCTAGCCTACAGCTACCCAGTTACTCTCCTTCCCTAGCCTATAGCTACTCAGCCCACTCAGTCCCAGCGGGGCGGCATCCTCGAGGCTTGGGGGTCCAGGATCTCCGGCCGCACCTCCTTCAGCTTCTCCTGAGATTGACCCCCTCCGCTCTCCGGGAGCCGTCTTATATCTCCTCCCTCTGAGGGGCGGGGGTGTCTCGGGGCCCTGGCTCTCGCCAGCCCCCTCCCCTCAGAGCGGTTCCAACCACCTCTCGTCCCTGCCGGTCCGGACCGGTCCAGACCAGTACGTACCTCTCCCCTAGCTTGTGTGACCTGTGTGACCTGTGTCAACCTTGGTGTCAACCTTGACCACGACATCACCCCCCCCTACACAGCACGCAGCCGTCCCGGCTGCATCACTATCCACATCCCAACCCTAACTCGCGAACCAGGAATTCTGAACACGACAAGAACAATGCGTGAGCCTCAACACAACAGTAACAACAACAGAACAGCAACCACAACCGTCCCCAATAATTTACCCCAACCCCCCTGTACACAAGAACACCGCGGACACACCACACCAACGAACAAGGTGACTCGAACACCCAGGCTCCGCGAGGAGGCAGTGTGTCTGCGACAGGTCTCAGGAGAACCTGAGACCCTTCGAACGAGTCCGTGTGGCGGGTCCATCGCCAGAGGCCAGCGTTCCTTGCGGAGGGTCAGGAGGGCCCAAATGACGGGCGTCCGGCACGTCCCGAGGCCCCGGGGACAAAGCCCGCGAGCCGTCTTCCTGCTGGACAGGCGGCCGGCTCGCTTCCCGCTCCTCCGGTGAGGCCACCCTAGGTGGACTCACACCTGCAGCATCCGAAAGAGTGGCAGGGGGTGTCGGAACAACAAGGGGGTCGCGATGCCCTTCCCCCAACCTGCCGGACACGTCACGCGGCCGGCCCCTGCGAGATGAAGATGTGTGAGTGCGTGGTGTGACATAGGGCTTCAGGCGCGAGGGGTGCACGTACCAAGAACGCCGTCCGCACGCGACCCTAACACACTGGTCCCGAACGACCCGAATAATGTCGACCGGCCCCCGCCAGGGCCGCAGCAATTTCGATGACGTTGACAGCGGCACCTGCGGGCAGTGCAGCCACGCCTTATCCCCTACCGCCCATTTATACCCCGTAACCCGGCGATCATACAGACGCTCATTGGCCCGTTGCCTTGCCCTGAAATTTTCCTGCGCGGCCACCCTCGCCTCGACCAACTTCCGAATATTGAACTGAGCGTGTTCGGACAGTTTCGAGCGAGACGCCGCCGACTGGACCCGCAATTGCACCTCCATGGGGGGGTCGACATCCCTGCCGTACATTAAGTAGAAGGGCGAATAGCCCGTGGCCGCGTGAGGCGCCAACCTATATGCGGCCAGAACTCCGGGAATCCTCAGGTCCCAATCCAACTGTGTGTCGTCTACCTGATGACACAACATAGAGGTAATGGTCCGGTGTAGACGTTCGACCATACCATCGGTCTGCGGGTGGTAGGGGGAAGTCCGGACCTTCTGCGTGCACAAAAGGTCACAAACCTCCCGCAGAAGATTGGACGAAAATTTCTTTCCCTGGTCGGTTAGCAGCCGTTCCGGGGCGCCCTTATCCAGGACGTAGCCCTGGAGAAACGCCTCCGCAATGGCTGCCGCCGACTGGTTGGGGAGGGGCCAGGCCATAGGCCAACGGGTGAAATATTCAACCCCAACCAGCAGGTACTTATTACCCCGAGCGGTGACAGGGAAGGGACCCAGAATGTCAAGGGCCACCAGCTCGTTAACCCGGGACACCTGAATGGACTGAAGGGGTGGGCAAGCCGCCCTAGCCGGGTGTTTCCGCCGCGCACACTGCGTGCAACTATTCAAAAGGTCGGCGACATCGCGCACCATTCCCGGCCAAAAAAAATCCAATTGCAGTGTAGCGAGCGTTTTGTGAATACCCAAATGCAGGATGCGTTCGTGCGCCGCCCACACGGCCCTGCCCCGCAGAGCGGTGGGGACGACGATTTTGTAACGCCCCGAGCTGGCGTCCCATGACATGAGGAGACCCTCCCGCAAGCTGACAGTACCTACCCTTCCCTGACAATCTCCCCCTCTCTCCGCACGACGGCGTAACCTGAGGAGGGAATTGTCTTCCATCTGGAACCGTCCCCATTCGTCCAGAGGCAGATCGAGGAGCGAGTCGCGAGCGACCAACACCTGTGAGTCCCCCTCGGTGACAGGTTCCCCATCGACCACCCCTGCTGCCGCCGCCAAGGGGGAAGCCGTAGCGGTACTCGTGGCCGATTTGCATCTCCCCGAGCCCATAAAACACGCGCACCCATCACCCGGAGGGAGGCGTGACAAGCCATCCGCGTTTGAATGTTGTGTCCCCTTCCGGTACACCACCGTGAACGTGTAGTCCTGTAGGACCTCAAGCCAACGTGACAGCTGGCCGGACGGCTGGTCTATTTTCAACGCATACTGTAGCGCGGCGTGATCTGAACGAACCGTAAAATGCCTACCGTATAGGTACGGTCGATATTGTTGAACAAACACGACAATCGCGAGCAGTTCACGGCGGGTGACGCAATAACGTTGTTCTGCCGGAGACAGGACTCTACTGCCGTAGGCAACGACCCGTTCGACCCCGTTGACCACCTGCGAAAGCACCCCGCCGATGCCGGTATTGCTGGCATCGGTGTCCAGGATGAAGGGCAATGTGAAATCGGGATAGCATAAGGGAGGAGCTCGGACAAGGGCATCGCGAAGCGCCCTGAACGCCCTGTCTTCCTCTTCCCCCCAATGGAATTTAGCCCCCTTAGCCGTCAGAGCATGAAGGGGTTTGGCGATCATCGCAAACCCCTCAACAAACCGGCGGTAATAGGACGCAAAGCCTATAAAGCTGCGGACTTCCCCCACAGACGTGGGCGTGGGCCACGTTCTTACACAGTCAGTTTTAGCAGGATCGGTGGCTATACCCGTAGAACTGACAACGTGGCCAAGGTACCGCACCGATTCACGCAACAGAAAACATTTCTGAGGCTTAAATTTAAGGTTAGCCGATCGCACTCTGAGAAATACAGCCCGCAGTCTGTCCAGATGTTCCTCAAACGTACGGCTGAAATAATCACGTCGTCCAGATATATAAGACAAGAGTCCCACTGCAGGCCAGCGAGGACCAGTTCCATCAATCTCTGGAATGTCGCTGGAGCTGAGTGCAATCCCATGGGCAACCGATTGAACTGATAAAGGCCCTGTGGCGTACGAAACGCGGTCTTAGGTTTGGAAGCGTCATCCAAGGGCAGTTGCCAAAACCCCGACAAAAGGTCCAAGGTTGAAAAATACCGTGCCCCCGCCAAGGCATCGAGCGACTCGTCCATGCGAGGGAGCGGATACGCGTCCGCCAGCGAAACCTTGTTAAGCTTCCGAAAATCCACACAAAACCTCAAACTGCCATCATGTTTTTTAACAAGCACAATCGGCGCACCCCATGGGCTGTTGGAGGGAGCCACAATGTCAGCGGCAAGCATGTCATTCACTGCCAACCGGACATGTTCCTTCTCTGCCGGACTCAATCGGAACGGATTTTGCCGAATGGGAGCGGAATCTCCCGTATCAATGTGGTGTTTCAATAGATTAGTGCACCCAACATCGAATTTGTGTTTGCTAAAAACATCGGGAAATTCACGAAGCAACATGCGCAGCTTTAATCTTTGTGACTCTGAAAGATTTTCAGCCCCTGAACAGAGAGAATCCATCCATGCCTCATCGACACCCACCTGCGTCCCGAACGCCGGTGCCTCACCGACATGAGCCGCGACGGAGTCAGTGTGCAGCGGCAGCGACGCATGTGCAATGACAGCCCCTCGGTGCACGACCTTCGTCCGCAACCCCGCATTCAGCACCTGAATGAAGGGCTGTCCATCTGTAGGCACAAGCGTTTGTGCACCCACCAGGTCCAACCCTCGCTCGGTCGTATTGGAAGGAGACAACAAAACCCCCGACGTAGCGTCTGCCTCCAGTGGTTTGCGTAACTGAAGCGGTATTAGCATCTGCGCACCCGGCGGAATCCGCACGGTTTCAGACGCCATAGCCGGAACAGTCGTGCAAGCTGTGCGCAGCCGGTTTGGTGAGGGCAGAAACGCCATCCGGCGGCCCGAAGGAAGCTCGATGCAGCCTTTGTCAATTAAAATTTTGATGGGCATCCTCCCCAAGAAGTCCGTACCCAACAAACAGGGAACGGCCAAGGCATCGGAAACCAAAACGGGACCAGATAATTAAATGTCGCCAATACAAATTTGTGCAGTTATTTGGCCAATAATCCCCAGGGAACCCCCATTCGCCGCAAAGCAAGGGACGGAGAACGGGGTGAGTGCCTGACATCTCTTTGGTAACACGTTGTATATGAGGTCTGAAATTATAGTAGCCGAAGCTCCCGTATCGACCAGCAATCGAAATTGAATTCCCTCAATATCCCCGAGAATAACCGACGAGCCCGTCGCCGCGGCCACGACCCTGTGGGCCAACTCGGACCACTGAACAGCGCGAAGTGGCCCCCGAACATCAGCCGCGTTCCGCTCCCCCCCCCCTCAACGCAACGCGATTTAGTGGCGCGCCGATTGGCGGTGTATGCGGTGTATGAGATGCGGGCAGGGACCGTGTGCGTGAGGTGTCGCGACATGCCTGGGGTTCTTGTGGAGCGGCCGGTGGACGGGCGGACGATGGTGGACGACCCGGAGCTCGGCGCCGGGGTGCTGGGCAACCCGATGCCAGGTGACCCAGCTGGCCACAGTTGTAGCACGTGACGCGAGCCCACGCCCGCGGGGATCCGTGTCTCCTCCGGGTTTCCCCTTGGCGAGGCCGGTCGGCCCCCCTCCAACTGGCGGCCCGCTGCGACGCGAAGGCCTGGGTATCCGGGACCTCGTCAACTCTTGCAGCGGCGCACGCCGCCACCTGCCCATCCCGCTGGAGGAGCAACTCTGTGTGTAAGTAATGTGCCGCCCCCAGCGAGGAAAGGTTAGCTTCATCTTTGACGTGGACGGCAATCCTCAGTTCCCGAGCCAGCAGCAGCAACTTCTCAAGCACTATGGAGTCCAGGCCCACATCGTCCATTCGAGGATAGGCCGCTTGAGCCAACGCCATCAGTGCACTCTGATAGGCGAGGGGTGTCTCGTCCGCCTCCCTCCTCCGACTGGCGAAACGATGTCTTGTTTCGGATGGAGGTCCATACACTAAGGCCATCCGATTGAGGGCCTCCTGCAAGGTGGAGCGCTCCCTCCGTGGAATAAGGAGGAACGTGGCCAAGGCCACGTCGTCCAAGGCGGAAGGCAGGGCTCGGAGAGCGATGTCGGCAGACCACCCAGCCGTCTCGGCATTTGCCACGAAACGGCGTGAAAAAGCAGCCCAGTCCCCCCCCTTTGCCGCGAAAACCTGCAGCGAAGGCAAGCGCTGTTGCAGCGCCGGGATGTAGTCCCCCCTTGAAGACAGCAGCGTCCCAAGTGCAGTATTTGAAGCATCTTCCGGCGGCAAAATATCCGACCAAATCGGCGGGCACCTACCCGAAAACTCTGCTTCTCCCGATGTAAGGCCGCCGATGCCGGATGTGACGCGAGTCACCTGTGCCCCATGACCTCCTGGGCGGGTGACGTCATTTCCCCCGGAAGCGGTGACCCCCCCGGCGGAAGTGACGTCATCTCCGGCGGCCGCATTCCCAGCGGAAGTGACGTTTCCCCCTCCGGAGGCGATGTCAAAATTTTGCGCGGGAATGGCGCGTTTCTCGGCGGGAACCCGTCCCATCCTCCGGCCTGGTTCTCCACCCGGTGCTCCCGCTCCCCCCAGCGTGAGCTCGTCGAGGATGGAGGCAGCGGCATGGAGGAGATCGGCCAGCCGGGCATGGGCCGACTGGATCGCCCATCCCGACGTCGGCGGACTCCTGGAGGGCCCCGGAGAACCCGAGCCCGCCCCTGCAGACCCGTCCCCCGGAAATGGCGCTCCCGACTCCGGCTCAGTGTCGCCCTCGACGTCCTTCTCCTGGCCCCTGGTGAGCGCTTTCTGTCTTGTTTCCATGTTGGCGAGGTTCGTTGGCCGCTTCTAACACCAGTTGTAGTATTCTTGAATGAGGCAGAGACTTCGTAGAGGCCACACGCTTTTATTCCAATAACACTAGTCCTCCGGACTCACTGGGAGAACAGCCCAACCACACAACCTAGGGAGGTACAGCCTCCGGCTCTCTTCTCCTTACTCCCCTTCCCTAGCCTACAGCTACCCAGTTACTCTCCTTCCCTAGCCTATAGCTACTCAGCCCACTCAGTCCCAGCGGGGCGGCATCCTCGAGGCTTGGGGGTCCAGGATCTCCGGCCGCACCTCCTTCAGCTTCTCCTGAGATTGACCCCCTCCGCTCTCCGGGAGCCGTCTTATATCTCCTCCCTCTGAGGGGCGGGGGTGTCTCGGGGCCCTGGCTCTCGCCAGCCCCCTCCCCTCAGAGCGGTTCCAACCACCTCTCGTCCCTGCCGGTCCGGACCGGTCCAGACCAGTACGTACCTCTCCCCTAGCTTGTGTGACCTGTGTGACCTGTGTCAACCTTGGTGTCAACCTTGACCACGACACATCTACAGAACGAGAAGAAACAGTGGCATCTACATCTGCAGAATGAGAAGAACCAGTGGTATCTACATCTACAGAACGTGAAGAACCAGTGGCATCTACATCTGCAGAATGAGAAGAACCAGTGGTATCTACATCTACAGAACGTGAAGAACCAGTGGCATCTACATCTGCAGAATGAGAAGAACCAGTGGCATCTACATCTACAGAACGTGAATAACCAGTGGCATCTACATCTGCAGAATGAGAAGAACCAGTGGTATCTACATCTACAGAACGAGAAGAACCAGTGGTATCTACATCTACAGAACGAGAAGAACCAGTGGCATCTACATCTACAGAACGTGAAGAACCAGTGGCATCTACATCTACAGAACGTGAAGAACCAGTGGCATCTACATCTGCAGAATGAGAAGAACCAGTGGCATCTACATCTGCAGAACGTGAAGAACCAGTGGTATCTACATCTACAGAACGTGAAGAACCAGTGGCATCTACATCTGCAGAATGAGAAGAACCAGTGGTATCTACATCTACAGAACGTGAAGAACCAGTGGCATCTACATCTGCAGAATGCGAAGAACCAGTGGTATCTACATCTACAGAACGTGAAGAACCAGTGGCATCTACATCTGCAGAATGAGAAGAACCAGTGGTATCTACATCTACAGAACGTGAAGAACCAGTGGTATCTACATCTACAGAACGTGAAGAACCAGTGGCATCTACATCTACAGAACGAGAAGAAACAGTGGCATCTACATCTGCAGAATGAGAAGAACCAGTGGTATCTACATCTACAGAACGTGAAGAACCAGTGGCATCTACATCTGCAGAATGAGAAGAACCAGTGGTATCTACATCTACAGAACGTGAAGAACCAGTGGCATCTACATCTGCAGAATGAGAAGAACCAGTGGCATCTACATCTACAGAACGTGAATAACCAGTGGCATCTACATCTGCAGAATGAGAAGAACCAGTGGTATCTACATCTACAGAACGAGAAGAACCAGTGGTATCTACATCTACAGAACGAGAAGAACCAGTGGCATCTACATCTACAGAACGTGAAGAACCAGTGGCATCTACATCTACAGAACGTGAAGAACCAGTGGCATCTACATCTGCAGAATGAGAAGAACCAGTGGCATCTACATCTGCAGAACGTGAAGAACCAGTGGTATCTACATCTACAGAACGAGAAGAACCAGTGGCATCTACATCTACAGAATGTGAAGAACCAGTGGTATCTACATCTACAGAACGTGAAGAACCAGTGGCATCTACATCTGCAGAATGAGAAGAACCAGTGGTATCTACATCTACAGAACGTGAAGAACCAGTGGCATCTACATCTGCAGAATGCGAAGAACCAGTGGTATCTACATCTACAGAACGTGAAGAACCAGTGGCATCTACAGAACGAGAAGAACCAGTGGCATCTACATCTGCAGAATGAGAAGAACCAGTGGTATCTACATCTACAGAACGTGAAGAACCAGTGGTATCTACATCTGTAGAACATGAAGAACCAGTGGCATCTACATCTGCAGAATGAGAAGAACCAGTGGTATCTACATCTACAGAACGAGAAGAAACAGTGGCATCTACATCTGCAGAATGAGAAGAACCAGTGGTATCTACATCTACAGGACGTGAAGAACCAGTGGCATCTACATCTGCAGAATGAGAAGAACCAGTGGTATCTACATCTACAGAACGTGAAGAACCAGTGGCATCTACATCTGCAGAATGAGAAGAACCAGTGGCATCTACATCTACAGAACGTGAATAACCAGTGGCATCTACATCTGCAGAATGAGAAGAACCAGTGGTATCTACATCTACAGAACGAGAAGAACCAGTGGTATCTGCACCTGCAGAATGAGAAGAACCAGTGGTATCTACATCTACAGAACGAGAAGAACCAGTGGCATCTACATCTACAGAACGTGAAGAACCAGTGGCATCTACATCTACAGAACGTGAAGAACCAGTGGCATCTACATCTGCAGAATGAGAAGAACCAGTGGCATCTACATCTGCAGAACGTGAAGAACCAGTGGTATCTAGATATACAGAACATGAAGAACCAGTGGTATCTACATCTACAGAACGTGAAGGACCAGTGGCATCTACATCTACAGAACGTGAAGAACCAGTGGCATCTACATCTGCAGAACGAGAAGAACCAGTGGTATCTACACCTGCAGAACGTGAAGAACCAGTGGTATCTACATCGGCAGAACGTGAAGAATCAGTGGCATCTACACCTGCAGAACGTGAAGAACCAGTGGTATCTACATCGGCAGAACGTGAAGAATCAGTGGCATCTACATCTACAGAACGAGAAGAACCAGTGGTATCTACATCTACAGAACGAGAAGAACCAGTGGCATCTACATCTACAGAACGTGAAGAACCAGTGGCATCTACATCTGCAGAACGTCAAAACCCAGTGGCATCTACATCTGTAGAACATGAAGAACCAGTTGTATCTACAGGAGAATCCCTGCCTATTCCTCTTATGGCATTATTACGTCTATTGACATTGAATGAGTCACTGTAGCGCGTGTCGCTAGGAGATTGGTAGACAATGTCATTAGGGGTACAATTCCGTTCTGTCAATTGCACCTGTGGGCAAGGCATTCTGGAATATCCAGAAGGGGTGCGGGGCCGAGGGCGGAGTCTAAGCCGTTTATAATCGAGACGTGTGCAGCGGCCTTTTGATGTTCTGATGCAGATGATGGTTACACCACTCGTGTCTACAAGGAGGAATGTTTGGGTCTCGATCGAGCAGGTACTTATTCTGGACGTCCTCGTTGTTCCAGCCTGTTTTCGGTTTTTTTTATTACGCGCCTTCTATTAGCCCACTCTGTCTGTTGTTGTATCCTCAACTCTTGTAACTCAATTTTAACCCACTTCCCAAAGTGGTATCGACTGCAAACTTGGTAATAATAAAATAATATAAATATAAAACAATAAAAATTCTCACGACGTTTCGACTGCAACACAAGAAATCATCATCAGGTGTGAAATCCACAAAGAAAATTTGAAAATTTATATTTTATATTTTAGCGTGCCGACCAGTGGCTCGGTTGTCCAGAGGCTCTCGTTTTAGGCATGCACTGTATGTACCAAGGGGCCCAGGTGTTACGCTCGCTGTGTGCACCGAGGGGCCTGGGGGCCCTAGTGGTCAGCTCATGATTTAAGCGTGGAGGGGCCCTGGGACACTCACACTGTAGGTGTCGAGGGGCCCAGGGACCCTAGTTGTCAGGTTACGTTTTAAACACCAAATGGTCTAAGGGGCCCTCACATTGTAAGCACTGAGGGGTCTGGGGGGCCCTAGTGGTTAGCTCACGCTATAACCACCCAGGGGCCAGTGGTCGGCTTGCGCTGTGCGCACTGAGGGCCCTGGCGTTCAACTTCCTTCGGAAGACTTGGGCGACACACCTAGCGGCCTGAGGCTTGGAGGCCCCCCCTGGCAGCCCCGGGGCACTGGCCCCACTGGCCCGGTCCATAATCTAGCCTTTGGCCAGCGGATTAATTGCCACCTGTTTCCATCTGTGCAGGGATAGAGTGTTGCCACCACGCACATGGCGTGGGTTTTTCTCGGGTGCTCCGGTTTTCTCCCACTTGTATTAACACTCGTCATCATTAATTGGCCGAAACAGAAATCTTACAATAAAAACTCAATGCAGGACGCTGCTGTAAACCAGTCCGAGGACTGAAGTGAGTGTACTGGCAGTCTATAGTGTGGACTGTAGCCTGGTTATTAAGCTGGGTGAGTGTACTGGCAGTCTATAATGCAGACTGTAGCCTGGTTATTAAGCTTTACTTTCATTAATTTTAATTTCATTTTTTACCTACGTGGTGACTTTACCGAAAAAACCTAAGAGTACGTTAGTTGGTGTGTTGACCGACTCTCTGTGTTGCATTACATTAAGTGTCTCTCTCTCTCTGTGCAGTCTCCAAACCTCCAAGTCTCTCATTGACACAAGGCCGT
>NC_136347.1:2040328-2062546 GCF_964198595.1 Lampetra fluviatilis | reverse complement strand
CGCTCGCTCGCTCGCTACGCTCACGCTCGGTCACTCGCTCGCTCGCTCACACACTCACTCGCTCACTCACTCGCTCACTCACACGCTTACTCGCTCACTCACTCACTCGCTCACTCACTCGCTCGCTCACTCACTCGCTCGCTCACTCGCTCACCACTCGCTCGCTCGCTCACTCGCTCACTCACTCACACTCGCTCGCTCACTCACTCGCTCGCCTCGCTCACTCACTCGCTCACTCACTCGCTCACTCACTCGCTCACTCACACGCTTACTCACTCGCTCACTCACTCACTCGCTCACTCACTCGCACCCTCACTCGCTCACTTGCTCACCTCACATCGCTCACTCGCTCGCTCGCTCTCTCGCTCGCTCGCTCACTCGCACCCTCACTCACTCACTTGCTCTCTCGCTCGCTCGCTCACTCGCACCCTCACTCACTCACTTGCTCACTCACACCCTCACTCGCTCACTCGCACCCTCACTCACTCACTTGCTCTCTCGCTCGCTCGCTCACACCCTCACTCGCTCACTCGGTCGCTCGCTCACTCGCACACTCACTCACTCGCTCACTCACTCGCTCACTCACTCGCACGCTCACTCACTCGCACGCTCACTCACTCACTCGCTCACTCACTCGCTCACTCACTCACTCGCTCACTCACTCACTCACTCACTCGCTCACTCACTCACTCACTCACTCGGCAGCCCTTCCTGCTCGCCGTGGGCTACCACAAGCCGCACATTCCCCTCAAATACCCCAAGGTGGACGCTCACTCGCTCACACACTCACTCGCTCAATCAACCGCTCACTCGCTCACTCGCTCACTCACTCGGTCACTCGGTCACTCACTCACTCGCTCGCTCACTCACTCGCTCGCTCACTCACTCACTTACTCACTCGCACGCTCACTCACTCGCACGCTCACTCACTCACTCGCTCACTCACTCGCTCACTCACTCGCTCACTCACTCACTCGCTCACTCACTCACTCACTCGCTCACTCACTCGCTCGCTCACTCACTCACTCACTCACTCGGCAGCCCTTCCTGCTCGCCGTGGGCTACCACAAGCCGCACATTCCTCTCAAATACCCCAAGGTGCACGCTCACTCGCTCACACACTCAATCAACCGCTCGCTCACTCGCTCACTCGCACTCGCTCACACACTCAATCAACCGCTCGCTCACTCGCTCACTTCGCTCGCTCACTCGCTCACTCGCTCACAACACTCGCTCACTCGCTCACTCACTCGCTCACTCGCTCACTCGCTCACTCAATCGCTCGCTCACTCGCTCACTCACTCGCTCACTCACTCGGTCACTCACACGCTCACTCGCTCAGTCACTCGCTCGCTCGCTCACTCACTCGGTCGCTCACTCACTCAGTCAATCGCTCACTCGCTCACTCACTCGGTCGCTCACTCACTCAGTCAATCGCTCACTCGCTCACTCACATCGGTCGCTCACTCACTCAGTCAATCGCTCACTCGCTAACTCACTTGCTCACTCACTCGCTCACTCACACCCTCACTCGGTCGCTCGCTCACTGGCACCCTCACTCGCTCACTCGCTCGCTCGCTCGCACACTCACTCACTCACTCGCTCACCTCACACCCTCACTCGCTCACTCGGTCGCTCGCTCACTGGCACCCTCATTCACTCACTCACTTGCTCACTCACTCGCTCACTCACTCACTCGCTCACTCGGTCGCTCGCTCGCTCACACCCTCACTCTCACTCGCTCACTCACTCGCTCACTCGGTCGCTCGCTCACTCACTCACTTGCTTGCTCGCTCGCTCACTCACTCACTCACTCGCTCACTCGGTCGCTCGCTCACTCACTCACTCACTTGCTCACTCACTCACACCCTCACTCACTCGCTCACTCGGTCGCTCGCTCACTCACACCCTCACTCACTCACTTGCTCACTCACTCGCTCACTCGCTCGCTCACTCGCTCACTCACACCCTCACTCACTCACTTGCTCACTCACTCGCTCACTCACACCCTCACTCGCTCACTCGGTCGCTCGCTCGCTCACTCACTCGTTCACTCACACCCTCACTCGCTCACTCGCTCACTCGCTCACTCGCTCACTCACTCACTCACACCCTCACTCACTCACTTGCTCACTCACTCGCTCACTCACTCACTTGCTCACTCACTCGCTCACTCACACCCTCACTCACTCACTTGCTCGCTCGCTCGCTCACTCACTCGTTCACTCACACCCTCACTCGCTCACTCGCTCACTCACTCACTTGCTCACTCACTCGCTCACTCACACCCTCACTCACTCACTTGCTCACTCACTCACTTGCTCACTCACTCGCTCGCTCACTCGCTCACTCGCTCACCCACTCGCTCACTCACACCCTCACTCACTCACTTGCTCACTCGGTCGCTCGCTCACTCACACCCTCACTCACACCCTCACTGACTCACTCGCTCACTCACACACTCACTCGCTCACTCGGTCGCTCGCTCGCTCACTCACTCGCTCACTCACACACTCACTCACTCACTTGCTCACTCACTCGCTCACTCACTCGCTCACTCACACCCTCACTCGCTCACTCGGTCGCTCGCTCACTCGCTCACTCACTCGCTCACTCACTCGCTCACTCACACCCTCACTCGCTCACTCGGTCGCTCGCTCACTCGCACCCTCACTTGCTCACTCGCTCGCTCGCTCACTCGCTCACTCGCTCGCTCACTCACACACTCACTCACTTGCTCGCTCGCTCACTCACACACTCACTCACTCACTTGCTCACTCACTCGCTCACCCACTCGCTCACTCACACCCTCACTCACTCACTCGGTCGCTCGCTCACTCACTTGCTCACTCACTCACTTGCTCACTCGCTCACTCGCTCGGTCGCTCGCTCACTCACTCACTTGCTCACTCACTCACTTGCTCACTCGCTCACTCACTCGGTCGCTCGCATCACTCACTTGCTCACTCACTCACTTGCTCACTCGCTCACTCACTCGGTCGCTCGCCTCGCTCGCTCGGTCGCTCGCTCACTCACTTGCTCACTCACTCACTTGCTCACTCGCTCACTCACTTGCTCACTCACTCACTTGCTCACTCGCTCACTCACTCGGTCGCTCGCTCACTCACTCGGTCGCTCGCTCACTCACTTGCTCACTCACTTGCTCACCTCGCTCACTCACACCCTCACTCGCTCACTCGCTCGCTCGCTCACTCGCACCCTCACTCGCTCACTCACACCCTCACTCGCTCACTCACTCACTCACACCCTCACTCGCTCACTTCGCTCGCATCGCTTCACTCGCACCCTCACTCGCTCACTCACACCCTCACTCGCTCACTCGCTCACTCGCACCCCTCACTCGCTCACTCACACCCTCGCTCGCTCACTCGCTCGCTCGCTCACTCACACCCTCACTCGCTCACTCGCTCACTCACACCCTCACTCGCTCACTCGCTCACTCACTCACTCACACCCTCACCCGCTCACTCGCTCACTCACACCCTCACTCGCTCACTCGGTCGCTCGCTCACTCACACCCTCACTCACTCACACCCTCACTCACTCGCTCACTCACACCCTCACTCGCTCACTCGCTCGCTCGCTCACTCGCTCACTCACACCCTCACTCGCTCACTTGCTCGCTCGCTCACACTCACACCCTCACTCACTCACTCACTCGCTCACTCGCTCACTCGCTCACTCGCACACTCACTCACTTGCTCGCTCGCTCACTCACACACTCACTCACTCACTTGCTCACTCACTCGCTCACCCACTCGCTCACTCACACCCTCACTCACTCACTCGGTCGCTCGCTCACTCACTTGCTCACTCACTCACTTGCTCACTCGCTCACTCACTCGGTCGCTCGCTCGCTCGGTCGCTCGCTCGCTCACTCACTTGCTCACTCACTCACTTGCTCACTCGCTCACTCACTTGCTCACTCACTCACTTGCTCACTCGCTCACTCACTCGGTCGCTCGCTCACTCACTCGGTCGCTCGCTCACTCACTTGCTCACTCACTTGCTCACTCGCTCACTCACACCCTCACTCGCTCACTCGCTCGCTCGCTCACTCGCACCCTCACTCGCTCACTCACACCCTCACACCCTCACTCGCTCACTCGCTCGCTCACTCGCACCCTCACTCGCTCACTCACACCCTCACTCGCTCACTTCGCTCACTCGCACCCTCACTCGCTCACTCACACCCTCACTCGCTCACTCGCTCGCTCGCTCACTCACACCCTCACTCGCTCACTCACACCCTCACTCGCTCACTCGCTCACTCACACCCTCACTCGCTCACTCGCTCACTCACTCACTCACACCCTCACCCGCTCACTCGCTCACTCACACCCTCACTCGCTCACTCGGTCGCTCGCTCACTCACACCCTCACTCACTCACTTGCTCACTCGCTCGCTCGCTCACTCGCTCACTCACACCCTCACTCGCTCACTTGCTCGCTCGCTCACTCACACCCTCACTCACTCACTCGCTCACTCGCTCACTCGCTCACTCGCACACTCACTCACTCACTCGCTCACTCACACCCTCACTCGCTCACTTGCTCGCTCGCTCACTCACACCCTCACTCACTCGCTCACTCACTCACACCCTCACTCGCTCACTCGCTCACTCACACCCTCACTCGCTCACTTGCTCGATCGCTCGCACACTCACTCGCTCACTCGGTCGCTCGCTCACTCACACCCTCACTCGCTCACTCGCTCACTCGCTCACTCACTCACTCACTCGCTCACTCACACCCTCACTCGCTCACTTGCTCGCTCGCTCACTCACACCCTCACTCGCTCACTCACTCACACCCTCACTCGCTCACTCGCTCACTCACACCCTCACTCGCTCACTTGCTCGATCGCTCGCACACTCACTCGCTCACTCGGTCGCTCGCTCACTCACACCCTCACTCGCTCACTCGCTCACTCGCTCACTCACTCACTCACTCGCTCACTCACACCCTCACTCGCTCACTTGCTCGCTCACTCGCTCGCTCACTCACTCACTCGCTCGCTCACTCGCACCCTCACTCACTCACTTGCTCACTCACTCGCTCACTCAGTCGCTCGCTCACTCACAGCCTCACTCACTCGCTTGCTCGCTCGCTCACTCACTCGCTCACTCACTCACACCCTCACTCGCTCACTCGGTCGCTCGCTCACTCGCACCCTCACTCACTTGCTCACTCACTCGCACCCTCACTCGCTCACTCACTTGCTCACTCACTCGCTCGCTCACTCGCTCACTCACACCCTCACTCGCTCACTCGCTCACTCACACCCTCACTCGCTCACTCACACCCTCACTCGCTCACTCGCTCACTCACACCCTCACTCGCTCACTCGCTCACTCACACCCTCACTCGCTCACTCACTCACTCACACCCTCACTCGCTCACTCGCTCACTCACACCCTCACTCGCTCACTTCGCTCGCTCGCTCACTCGCACCCTCACTCACTCACTCACACCCTCACTCGCTCACTCGCTCACTCACACCCTCACTCGCTCACTCGCTCGCTCGCTCACTCGCACCCTCACTCGCTCACTCACACCCTCACTCGCTCACTCGCTCGCTCGCTCACTCACACCCTCACTCGCTCACTCACACCCTCACTCGCTCACTTCGCTCACTCACACCCTCACTCGCTCACTCGCTCACTCACTCACTCACACCCTCACTCACTCGCTCACTTGCTCGCTCGCTCACTCACACCCTCACTCACTCACTCGCTCACTCGCTCACTCGCTCACTCGCTCACTCGCACCCTCACTCGCTCACTCACACCCTCACTCGCTCACTTGCTCGCTCGCTCACTCACACCCTCACTCGCTCACTCACTCACACCCTCACTCGCTCACTCGCTCACTCACACCCTCACTCGCTCACTTGCTCGATCGCTCGCACACTCACACCCTCACTCGCTCACTTGCTCACTCGCTCACTCGCTCACTCGCTCACTCGCACACTCACTTGCTCACTCGCACACTCACTTGCTCGCTCACACCCTCACTCGCTCACTTGCTCGCTCACTCACTCACTCACACCCTCACTCGCTCACTCGCACACTCACTCGCTCACTCGCTCACACCCTCACTCGCTCACTCACTCACTCACACCCTCACTCGCTCACTCGCTCACACCCTCACTCGCTCACTTGCTCGCTCGCTCACTCACACCCTCACTCGCTCACTCGCACACTCACTCGCTCACTCGCTCACACCCTCACTCGCTCACTCGCTCACTCGCACACTCACTCGCTCACTCGCTCACACCCTCACTCGCTCACTTGCTCGCTCGCTCACTCACACCCTCACTCGCTCACTTGCTCGCTCGCTCACTCACACCCTCACTCGCTCACTTCGGTCGCTCGCTCACTCACTCACACCCTCACTCGCTCACTCACACCCTCACTCGCTCACTTCGCTCACTCACTCACACCCTCACTCGCTCACGTTCACTCACTCACACCCTCACTCACTCGCTCACTCACACCCTCACTCGCTCACTCGCTCGCTCACTCACACCCTCACTCGCTCACTTGCTCACTCACTCGCTCACTCAGTCGCTCGCTCACTCACAGCCTCACTCACTCGCTTGCTCGCTCACTCACTCGCTCACTCACTCGCTCACTCACACCCTCACCCGCTCACTCGGTCGCTCGCTCACTCGCACCCTCACTCGCTCACTCACTCGCTCACTCACTCGCACCCTCACTCGCTCACTCACTCGCTCACTCACTCACACCCTCACTCGCTCACTCGCTCACTCACACCCTCACTCGCTCACTCACTCGCTCACTCACTCACTCACTCACACCCTCACCCGCTCACTCACTCACTCGCTCACTCACACCCTCACTCGCTCACTCACTCGCTCACTCACTCACACCCTCACTCGCTCACTCGCTCACTCACACCCCTCACTCGCTCACTCACTCACTCACTCACACCCTCACTCGCTCACTCACACCCTCACCCGCTCACTCACTCGCTCACTCACTCACACCCTCACTCGCTCACTCGCTCACTCACACCCTCACTCGCTCACTCGCTCACTCACACCCTCACTCGCTCACTCGCTCACTCACACCCTCACTCGCTCACTCGCTCACTCACACCCTCACTCGCTCACTCGCTCACTCGGTCGCTCGCTCACTCGCACCCTCACTCACTCACTTGCTCACTCACTCGCTCACTTGGTCGCTCGCTCACTCACACCCTCACTCACTCGCTCACTCACTCACCCGCTCACTCGGTCGCTCGCTCACTCACACCCTCACTCGCTCACTTGCTCGCTCGCTCGCACACTCGCTCACTCACATCCTCACTCGCTCACTTGCTCACTCGCTCGCACACTCGCTCGCTCACTCGCACACTCACACCCTCACTCGCTCACTTGCTCACTCGCTCACTCACACCCTCACTCGCTCACTTGCTCACTCGCTCACTCACACCCTCACTCGCTCACTCGCACACTCACTCGCTCACTCGCTCACACCCTCACTCGCTCACTCACTCACTCACACCCTCACTCGCTCACTCGCACACTCACTCGCTCACTCGCTCACACCCTCACTCGCTCACTTGCTCGCTCGCTCACTCACACCCTCACTCGCTCACTTGCTCGCTCGCTCACTCACACCCTCACTCGCTCACTCGGTCGCTCGCTCACTCACTCACACCCTCACTCGCTCACTCACACCCTCACTCGCTCACTTCGCTCACTCACTCACACCCTCACTCGCTCACGTTCACTCACTCACACCCTCACTCACTCGCTCACTCACACCCTCACTCGCTCACTCGCTCGCTCACTCACACCCTCACTCGCTCACTTGCTCACTCACTCGCTCACTCAGTCGCTCGCTCACTCACAGCCTCACTCACTCGCTTGCTCGCTCACTCACTCGCTCACTCACTCGCTCACTCACACCCTCACCCGCTCACTCGGTCGCTCGCTCACTCGCACCCTCACTCGCTCACTCACTCGCTCACTCACTCGCACCCTCACTCGCTCACTCACTCGCTCACTCACTCACACCCTCACTCGCTCACTCGCTCACTCACACCCTCACTCGCTCACTCACTCGCTCACTCACTCACTCACTCACACCCTCACCCGCTCACTCACTCACTCGCTCACTCACACCCTCACTCGCTCACTCACTCGCTCACTCACTCACACCCTCACTCGCTCACTCGCTCACTCACACCCTCACTCGCTCACTCACTCACTCACTCACACCCTCACTCGCTCACTCACACCCTCACCCGCTCACTCACTCGCTCACTCACTCACACCCTCACTCGCTCACTCGCTCACTCACACCCTCACTCGCTCACTCGCTCACTCACACCCTCACTCGCTCACTCGCTCACTCACACCCTCACTCGCTCACTCGCTCACTCGGTCGCTCGCTCACTTCGCACCCTCACTCACTCACTTGCTCACTCACTCGCTCACTTGGTCGCTCGCTCACTCACACCCTCACTCACTCGCTCACTCACTCACCCGCTCACTCGGTCGCTCGCTCACTCACACCCTCACTCGCTCACTTGCTCGCTCGCTCGCACACTCGCTCACTCACATCCTCACTCGCTCACTTGCTCACTCGCTCGCACACTCGCTCGCTCACTCGCACACTCACACCCTCACTCGCTCACTTGCTCACTCGCTCACTCACACCCTCACTCGCTCACTTGCTCGCTCGCTCACTCGCTCACTCACTCACTCACTTGCTCACTCGCTCACTCACACCCTCACTCGCTCACTCTCGCTCACTTGCTCGCTCGCTCACTCACACCCTCACTCGCTCACATCGCTCACTCGCACCCTCACTCGCTCGCTCGCTCACTCACACCCTCACTCGCTCACTCGCACCCTCACTCGCTCACTCACTCACACCCTCACTCGCTCACTCGCACCCTCACTCGCTCACACCCTCACTCGCTCACTCGGTCGCTCGCTCGCTCGCACCCTCACTTGCTCACTCGCTCGCTCGCTCACTCACACCCTCACTCGCTCACTCGCACCCTCACTCGCTCACACCCTCACTCGCTCACTCGGTCGCTCGCTCGCTCGCACCCTCACTCGCTCACTCACTCACTCGCTCACTCGCACCCTCACTCGCTCACTCAGTCGCTCGCTCGCTCACTCACACCCTCACTCACTCACTCACTCGCTCGCTCGCACCCTCACTTGCTCACTCGCTCGCTCACTCACTCACACCCTCACTCACACCCTCACTCGCTCACTCGCACCCTCACTCGCTCACTCACTCACTCGCTCACTCGCACCCTCACTCGCTCACTCACACCCTCACTCGCTCACTCACTCACTCGCTCACTCGCACCCTCACTCGCTCACTTGCTCGCTCGCTCACTCACACCCTCACTCACTCACTCAGTCGCTCGCTCACTCACACCCTCACTCACTCACTCACTCGCTCGCTCGCACCCTCACTTGCTCGCTCGCTCGCTCACTCACACCCTCACTCGCTCACTCGCACCCTCACTCGCTCACTCACTCACTCGCTCACTCACACCCTCACTCGCTCGCTCGCTCCCTCACACCCTCACTCGCTCACTCACTCACTCGCTCACTCGCACGCTCGCTCACTCACACCCTCACTTGCTCACTCGCTCGCTCACTCACACCCTCACTCGCTCACTCACTCACTCGCTCACTCACTCACTCGCTCACTCACACCCTCACTCGCTCACTTGCTCGCTCGCTCACTCACACCCTCACTCGCTCACTCACTCACTCGCTCACTCGCACCCTCACTCGCTCACTCACTCACTCGCTCACTCACACCCTCACTCGCTCACTCGCACGCTCGCTCACTCACACCCTCACTCGCTCACTCACTCGCTCACTCGCCTCACTCACACCCTCACTCGCTCACTTGCTCGCTCGCTCACTCACACCCTCACTCGCTCACTCGCTCACTCGCTCACTCACACCCTCACTCGCTCACTCCTCGCACGCTCGCTCACTCACACCCTCACTCGCTCACTCACTCGCTCACTCGCTCACTCACACCCTCACTCGCTCACTCAGTCGCTCGCTCACTCACACCCTCACTCGCTCACTCACACCCTCACTCGCTCACTTGCTCGCTCGCTCACTCACACCCTCACTCGCTCACTCACTCGCTCACTCACACCCTCACTCGCTCACTCGCACGCTCGCTCACTCACACCCTCACTCGCTCACTCACTCGCTCACTCGCTCACTCACACCCTCACTCGCTCACTCAGTCGCTCGCTCACTCACACCCTCACTCGCTCACTCGCTCGCTCGCTCACTCACACCCTCACTCGCTCACTCAGTCGCTCGCTCACTCACACCCTCACTCGCTCACTCAGTCGCTCGCTCACTCACACCCTCACTCGCTCACTCGCTCGCTCGCTCACTCACACCCTCACTCGCTCACTCGCTCGCTCGCTCACTCACACCCTCACTCGCTCACTCAGTCGCTCGCTCACTCACACCCTCACTCGCTCACTCAGTCGCTCGCTCACTCACACCCTCACTCGCTCACTCGCTCGCTCGCTCACTCACACCCTCACTCGCTCACTCGCTCGCTCGCTCACTCACACCCTCACTCGCTCACTCGCTCACTCGCTCACTCACACCCTCACTCGCTCACTCAGTCGCTCGCTCACTCACACCCTCACTCGCTCACTCGCTCGCTCGCTCACTCGCACCCTCACTCGCTCACTCAGTCGCTCGCTCACTCACACCCTCACTCGCTCGCTCACTCACTCACTCGCTCACTTGCTCGCTCGCTCACTCACACCCTCACTCGCTCACTCACTCACTCGCTCACTCGCTCACTCGCACCCTCACTCACTCACTTGCTCACTCGCTCGCTCACTCACCTCACACCCTCACTCGCTCACTCGCTCGCTCGCTCACTCGCTCACTCGCACCCTCACTCGCTCACTTGCTCACTCGCTCGCTCACTCACTCACACCCTCGCTCGCACCCTCACTCACTCACTTGCTCACTTCGCTCGCTCACTCACTCACACCCTCACTCGCTCACTCACTCACTCGCTCACTCACACCCTCACTCGCTCACTTGCTCACTCGCTCGCTCACTCACTCACACCCTCACTCGCTCACTCACTCACTTGCTCACTCGCTCACTCGCACCCTCACTCACTCACTCGCTCACTCACTCACTCGCTCACTCACACCCTCACTCGCTCACTCACTCACTCGCTCGCTCACTCACTCACACCCTCACTCGCTCACTCACTCACTCGCTCGCTCACTCACACCCTCACTCGCTCACTTGCTCACTCGCTCGCTCACTCACTCACACCCTCACTCGCTCACTCACTCACTCGCTCGCTCACTCACACCCTCACCTCGCTCACTTGCTCACTCACTCGCTCGCTCACTCACACCCTCACTCGCTCACTTGCTCACTCGCTCGCTCACTCGCTCACGCTCACTCACCCTCACCCTCACTCCTCACTCACTCACTCGCTCACTCACTCACACCCTCACTCGCTCACTCACTCACTCGCTCACTCACACCCTCACTCACTCGCTCGCTCACTCACTCACACCCTCACTCGCTCACTCACTCACTCGCTCACTCACACCCTCACTCGCTCACTTGCTCGCTCGCTCGCTCACACCCTCACTCGCTCACTCACTCACTCGCTCACTCACACCCTCACTCGCTCACTTGCTCGGTCGCTCGCTCACGTCGCACCCTCACTCGCTCACTCGCTCACTCGCTCACTCGCACCCTCACTCGCTCACTCGCTCACTCGCTCACTCGCACCCTCACTCGCTCACCTCGCTCACTCGCTCACTCGCACCCTCACTCACTCACTTGCTCACTCACTCACTTGCTCACTCGCTCGCTCACTCGCACCCTCACTCACTCACTTGCTCACTCGCTCACACTCGGGTCGCTCGCTCACTCGCACCTCACTCACTCACTTGCTCACTCACTCACTCACTTGCTCACATCACTCGCTCACATCGCTTCGCTCGCTCACTCAGTCGCTCGCTCACTCAGTCGCTCGCTCTCTCGCTCCCCCTCACCTCGTCGCTCCTCGCACCCTCACTCACTCACTCGCTCACTCACTCGCTCACTCGCTCGCTCACTCACTCACTCACTCGCTCACTCACTCGCTCGCTCACTCGCACCCTCACTCACTCACTCACTCACTCGCTCACTCACTCACTTGCTCACTCGCTCGCTCACTCGCACCCTCACTCACTCACTTGCTCACTCGCTCACTCAGTCGCTCGCTCACTCGCACCCTCACTCACTCACTCGCTCACTCACTCGCTCACTCGCACCCTCACTCACTCACTCGCTCACTCGCTCACTCGCTCACTCGCTCACTCGCACCCTCACTCACTCACTTGCTCACTCGCTCACTCGCACCCTCACTCACTCACTTGCTCACTCACTCACTTGCTCACTCGCTCGCTCACTCGCACCCTCACTCACTCACTTGCTCACTCGCTCACTCAGTCGCTCGCTCACTCGCACCCTCACTCACTCGCTCACTCACTCGCTCACTCGCACCCTCACTCACTCACTCACTCGCTCACTCGCTCCCTCGCTCGCTCACTCAGTCGCTCGCTCGCTCACTCAGTCGCTCGCTCACTCACACCCTCACCCGCTCACTCGGTCGCTCGCTCACTCGCACCCTCACTCACTCACTTGCTCACTCACTCACTTGCTCACTCACTCGCTCGCTCACTCGGTCGCTCGCTCACTCGCACCCTCACTCACTTGCTCGCTCGTTCACTCGGTCGCTCGCTCACTCGCACCCTCACTCACTTGCTCGCTCGTTCACTCGGTCGCTCGCTCACTCGCACCCTCACTCACTTGCTCGCTCGTTCACTCGGTCGCTCGCTCACTCGCACGCACGCTCACTTGCTCACTCACTCGCTCACTCGCACCCTCGCTCACTCACTTGCTCACTCGCTCGCTCACTCACACCCTCACTCGCTCACGGTCACTCGCTCGCTCACTCGGTCGGTCACTCACAACCCTCGCCCACTCGCACACTCACTCGCTCGCTCGCCCGCTCACTCACACCCTCACTCGCTCACGGTCACTCGCTCGCTCACTCGGTCGGTCACTCACAACCCTCTCCCACTCGCACACTCACTCGCTCGCTCGCTCGCCCCGCTCGCTCGCCCGCTCACGGTCACTCGCTCGCTGACTCGGTCGGTCACTCACAACCCTCGCCCACTCGCACACTCACTCGCTCGCTCGCCCGCTCACTCACACCCTCACTCGCTCACGGTCACTCGCTCGCTCACTCGGTCGGTCACTCACAACCCTCTCCCACTCGCACACTCACTCGCTCGCTCGCTCGCCCGCTCGCTCGCCCGCTCACGGTCACTCGCTCGCTGACTCGGTCGGTCACTCACAACCCTCGCCCACTCACACACACACTCACTCACCCACACACTCACTCACTCCCTCACACCCACTCATCCACACACTCACTCTCACACACTCACTCTCACACACTCACTCCCACACATTCACTCCCACACACTCACTCACACACACACTCACACACCCACACACTCACTCACTCCCACACACACTCACACACACACACACTCACTCCCACACACTCACTGACCCACACACTCACTCACTCCCACACACTCACACACTCCCACACACTCACACTCCCACACACTCACTCCCACCCACACTCGCCCACTCACTCACACACTCACTCCCACACACACTCACTCACACACTCACTCACTCCCACACTCACTCACTCACTCTCACTCACTCACTCCCACACTCACTCACTCACACACACTCACTCCCACACACTCGCTGGCTCCCACTGCCCCCCCTCTCGCTCTCAGGAGTTCCTGTCTCTGTACCCGCCTGGCTCGGTGGGGCTGGCTCCGGACCGAGCCATCCCGCGGGGCCTGCCGTCCGTGGCGTGGAACCCGTGGGTGGACGTGCGCAGGCGGCACGACGTGGCACGCCTCAACGTCTCCTTCCCCTACGGGGCACTGCCTCTGCCCTTTCAGGTGGGTGGGTGGGTTGGTGAGTGGGTTGGTGAGTGGGTGGGTGGGTGGGTGAGTGGGTGGGTGGGTTGGTGGGTGAGTGAGTGGGTGGGTTGGTGGGTGTGTGAGTGGGTGAGTGGGTGTGTGAGTGGGTGAGTGGGTTGGTGTGTGAGTGAGTGAGTGAGTGGGTGGGTGGGTGGGTTGGTGGGTGAGTGAGTGGGTGGGTTGGTGGGTGAGTGAGTGGGTGGGTGGGTGGGTGGGTGGGTGGGTGTGTGAGTGGGTTGGTGTGTGAGTGGGTTGGTGGGTGAGTTGGTGGGTGGGTTGGTGGGTGAGTGAGTGGGTGGGTGGGTTGGTGAGTGGGTGGGTGGGTTGGTGAGTGGGTGGGTGGGTTGGTGAGTGGGTGGGTGGGTTGGTGAGTGGGTGGGTGGGTGCGTGGGTGGGTGGGTGCGTGGGTGGGTGGGTGGGTGAGTGGGTTGGTGTGTGAGTGGGTTGGTGGGTGAGTTGGTGGGTGGGTTGGTGGGTGGGTGGGTGGGTTGGTGGGTGGGTGGGTGGGTGGGTGGGTGGGTTGGTGGGTGAGTGAGTGGGTGGGTTGGTGGGTGAGTGAGTGGGTGGGTTGGTGGGTGAGTGAGTGGGTGGGTTGGTGGGTGAGTGAGTGGGTGGGTGGGTTGGTGGGTGAGTGAGTGGGTGGGTGGGTTGGTGAGTGAGTGGGTGGGTGGGTTGGTGGGTGCGTGGGTGGGTGGGTGTGTGAGTGGGTTGGTGTGTGAGTGGGTTGGTGTGTGAGTGGGTTGGTGTGTGAGTGGGTTGGTGGGTGAGTGGGTTGGTGGGTGAGTGAGTGGGTGGGTTGGTGGGTGAGTGAGTGGGTGGGTTGGTGGGTGAGTGAGTGGGTGGGTGGGTTGGTGAGTGAGTGGGTGGGTGGGTGGGTGAGTGAGTGGGTGAGTGGGTGAGTGGGTGCGTGGGTGGGTGGGTGAGTGCGTGGGTTGGTTGGTGTGTGAGTGGGTGGGTGGGTTGGTGTGTGAGTGGGTGGGTGGGTGTGTGAGTGGGTGGGTGGGTTGGTGTGTGAGTGGGTTGGTGGGTTGGTGGGTTGGTGGGTTGGTGGGTGAGTGGGTGAGTGGGTGAGTGGGTTGGTGAGTGGGTGAGTGGGTTGGTGGGTGAGTGAGTGGGTGGGTTGGTGGGTGAGTGAGTGGGTGGGTTGGTGGGTGAGTGAGTGGGTGGGTTGGTGGGTGAGTGAGTGGGTGGGTTGGTGGGTGAGTGAGTGGGTGGGTGGGTTGGTGGGTGAGTGAGTGGGTGGGTGGGTTGGTGGGTGAGTGAGTGGGTGGGTGGGTTGGTGGGTGAGTGAGTGGGTGGGTGGGTTGGTGGGTGAGTGAGTGGGTGGGTGGGTTGGTGAGTGAGTGGGTGGGTGGGTGGGTGGGTGGGTGCGTGGGTGGGTGGGTGAGTGGGTTGGTGTGTGAGTGGGTTGGTGGGTGAGTTGGTGGGTGGGTTGGTGGGTGAGTGAGTGGGTGGGTGGGTTGGTGGGTGAGTGAGTGGGTGGGTTGGTGGGTGGGTGAGTGGGTGGGTTGGTGGGTGGGTTGGTGGGTGAGTGAGTGGGTGGGTGGGTTGGTGGGTGAGTGAGTGGGTGGGTGGGTTGGTGAGTGAGTGGGTGGGTGGGTTGGTGGGTGAGTGGGTGGGTGGGTTGGTGGGTGAGTGGGTGGGTTGGTGTGTGAGTGGGTTGGTGGGTGGGTTGGTGGGTGGGTTGGTGGGTGAGTGAGTGGGTGGGTTGGTGGGTGAGTGAGTGGGTGGGTGGGTTGGTGAGTGAGTGGGTGGGTGGGTGAGTGAGTGAGTGGGTGAGTGGGTGAGTGGGTGCGTGGGTGGGTGGGTGAGTGCGTGGGTTGGTTGGTGTGTGAGTGGGTGGGTGGGCTGGTGTGTGAGTGGGTGGGTGAGTGAGTGGGTGGATGGGTTGGTGAGTGCGTGGGTTGGTGTGTGAGTGGGTTGGTGAGTGGGTGTGTGAGTGGGTGGGTGGGTTGGTGTGTGAGTGGGTGGGTGGGTTGGTGTGTGAGTGGGTTGGTGGGTTGGTGGGTTGGTGGGTGAGTGGGTGAGTGAGTGAGTGAGTGGGTGGGTGGGTTGGTGCGTGGGTTGGTGAGTGAGTGGGTGGGTGAGTGGGTGGGTTGGTGGGTTGGTGGGTGGGTGAGTGGGTGGGTGAGTGGGTGGGTTGGTGAGTGAGTGGGTTGGTGGGTGAGTGGGTGAGTGAATGGGTGAGTGCGTGGGTTGGTGAGTGAGTGGGTGGGTGCGTGGGTTGGTGTGTGAGTGGGTGGGTGAGTGCGTGGGTTGGTGAGTGAGTGGGTGGGTGGGTGCGTGGGTTGGTGAGTGAGTGAGTGGGTGGGTGAGTGAGTGGGTGGGTGGGTTGGTGTGTGAGTGTGTGAGTGGGTTGGTGGGTGTGTGAGTGGGTGGGTGGGTTGGTGTGTGAGTGTGTGAGTGGGTTGGTGTGTGAGTGTGTGTGTGTGTGAGTGGGTGAGTGTGTGTGTGTGTGTGGGTGGGTGAGTGTGTGTGTGTGTGTGTGAGTGGGTGGGTGAGTGGGTTAGTGGGTTAGTTGGTGTATAGGTGGGTTGATGGGTGGATTGGTGTGCGAGTGGGTGCGTGAGTGGGTGGGCACATTGGTGAGTGTGTGAGTGGGTTGGTTTGTGTATAGGTGGGTGGATGGGTGAGTGGGTGAGTGGCTGGGTGAGTGGCTGGGTGAGTGGCTGGGTGAGTGGCTGGGTGAGGTGCTGGGTGAGTGAGTGGGTGAGTGGCTGGGTGAGTGGCTGGGTGAGTGGCTGAGTGGGTGAGTGGCTGGCTGTGTGAGTGGGTGGCTGGGTGAGTGGCTGGGTGAGTGGCTGGGTGAGTGGTTGAGTGGCTGGGTGAGTGGGTGGCTGGGTGAGTGTGTGTGTGTGAGTGGCTGGCTGTGTGAGTTGCTGGCTGTGTGAGTGAGTGGGCGAGTGAGTGGGCGAGTGAGTGGGTGAGTGGCTGGGTGAGTGGCTGAGTGGCTGGCTGTGTGAGTGAGTGGGTGGGTGAGTGGCTGGCTGAGTGGCTGGGTGAGTGGCTGGCTGGGTGAGTGGCTGGCTGGGTGAGTGGCTGGCTGGGTGAGTGGCTGGCTGGGTGAGTGGCTGGCTGGGTGATTGGCTGGCTGGGTGAGTGGCTGGCTGGGTGATTGGCTGGCTGGGTGAGTGGCTGGCTGAGTGAGTGGCTGGGTGAGTGAGTGGCTGGGTGAGTGAGTGGCTGGGTGAGTGAGTGGCTGGGTGAGTGAGTGGCTGGGTGAGTGAGTGGCTGGGTGAGTGGCTGAGTGGCTGGCTGGCTGGGTGAGTGGCTGGGTGAGTGGCTGGGTGAGTGGCTGGGTGAGTGGCTGGGTGAGTGGCTGCCTGGGTGAGTGGCTGGGTGAGTGGCTGCCTGGGTGGCTGGGTGAGTGGGTAGCTAGCTGGTTGAGTGGTTGAGTGAGTGGTTGAGTGAGTGGTTGAGTGGCTGGGTGAGTGGCTGGGTGAGTGGGTGAGTGGCTGGGTGAGTGGGTGAGTGGCTGGGTGAGTGGTTGAGTGGCTGGGTGAGTGGGTAGCTAGCTGGTTGAGTGGCTGGGTGAGTGGCTGGGTGAGTGGTTGAGTGGCTGGGTGAGTGGGTAGCTAGCTGGTTGAGTGGTTGAGTGAGTGGCTGAGTGGCTGGGTGAGTGGTCGAGTGGCTGGGTGGGTGAATGGGTGAGTGGTTGAGTGGCTGGGTGAGTGGGTAGTTAGCTGGTTGAGTGGTTGAGTGAGTGGCTGAGTGGCTGAGTGGGTGAGTGGTTGAGTGAGTGGTTGAGTGAGTGGTTGAGTGAGTGGTTGAGTGAGTGGTTGAGTGACTGTGTGCAGCTGGAGGTGCGCAGGAGCTACCTGGCGGCCGTCTCCTACGTGGACCGTGAGGTGGGGCTGCTGCTGTCGTCACTCGACTCCCTCGGCCTCGCGGACACCACCGCCATCGCATTCACCTCCGACCACGGTGCCCGCCCACTCGCCCGACCACTCGTTCGCTCGCTTACACATCCACTCGCTCGCCCACCTGCTCGCTCACCCATCCGCTCGCTCGCTTGCTCATCCACTTACTCGTCCACTCGCTCGCCCACCCGCTCGCTCGCCCATCCGCTCGCTCACCCATCCACTCACTCGCTCATCCACTCACTCGCCCACCCCGCTCGCTCGCCCATCCACTCACTCGCCCATTCACTCACTCGCCCATCCACTCATTCGCCCATCCACTCGCTCGCCCATCCACTCACTCGCCCATCCACTCACTCGCCCATTCACTCGCTCGCCCATCCACTCATTCGCCCATCCACTCGCTCGCCCATCCACTCACTCGCCCATCCACTCATTCGCCCATCCACTCACTCGCCCATTCACTCACTCGCCCATCCACTCGCCCATCCACTCACTCGCCCATTCACTCACTCGCCCACCCGCTCGCTCGCCCATTCACTCACTCGCCCACCCATTCACTCACTCGCCCATCCACTCACTCGCCCATCCACTCGTCCATCCACTCACTCGCCCATCCACTCACTCGCCCATCCGTTCACTCGCCCACACCGCTCGCTCGCCCATTCCGCTCGCTCGCTCATCCACTCACTCGCCCATCCACTCACTCATCCATCCACTTGCTCGCCCATCCACTCGCTCGCCCATCCACTCACTCGCCCATTCACTCACTCGCCCATCCACTCATTCACCCATCCACTCACTCACCCATCCACTCACTCACCCATCCACTCACTCGCCCATCCACTCACTCGCCCATCCACTCACTCGCCCATCCGCTCGCTCGCCCATCCGCTCGCTCGCCCATCCGCTCACTCGCCCATCCACTCACTCGCCCATCCACTCACTCGCCCATCCGCTCGCTCGCCCATCCGCTCGCTCGCCCATCCACTCACTCGCCCATCCGCTCGCTCGCCCATCCACTCACTCGCCCATTCACTCACTCATCCACTCACTCGCCCATCCACTCACTCGCCCACCCGCTCACTCATCCACTCACTCGCCCATCCACTCACTCGCCCACCCGCTCGCTCACCCATCCACTTGCCCATCCACTCATTCGCCCACCCGCTCGCTCATCCACTCACTCGCCCATCCACTCACTCGACCATCCACTCACTCGCCCATCCACTTACTCGCCCACCCGCTCGCTCGCCCATCCACTCACTCGCCCATCCGCTCGCTCGCCCATCCGCTCGCTCGCCCATCCACTCACTCGCCCATCCACTCACTCGCCCATCCACTTACTCGCCCATCCACTCACTCGCCCATCCACTCACTCGCCCATCCGCTCGCTCGCCCATCCGCTCGCTCGCCCATCCACTCACTCGCCCATCCACTCACTCGCCCATCCGCTCGCTCGCCCATCCACTCACTCGCCCATCCACTCACTCACCCATCCACTCACTCGCCCATCCACTCACTCGCCCATCCACTCACTCGCCCATCCACTCACTCGCCCATCCACTCACTCGCCCATTCCGCTCGCTCGCCCATCCGCTCGCTCGCCCATCCGCTCGCTCGCCCATCCGCTCACTCGCCCATCCACTCACTCGCCCATCCACTCACTCGCCCATCCGCTCGCTCGCCCATCCGCTCGCTCGCCCATCCACTCACTCGCCCATCCGCTCGCTCGACCATCCACTTACTCGCCCATTCACTCACTCATCCACTCACTCGCCCATCCACTCACTCGCCCACCCGCTCACTCATCCACTCACTCGCCCACCCGCTCGCTCACCCATCCACTTGCCCATCCACTCACTCGCCCACCCGCTCACTCATCCACTCACTCGCCCATCCACTCACTCGCCCATCCACTCACTCGCCCATCCACTCACTCGCCCATCCACTCACTCGCCCATCCACTCACTCGCCCGTCCACTCACTCGCCCATCCACTCACTCGCCCATTCACTCACTCGCCCATCCACTCACTCGCCCATCCACTCACTCGCCCATCCACTCGCTCGCCCATCCACTCACTCGCCCATTCACTCACTCGCCCATCCACTCACTCGCCCATCCACTCACTCGCCCATCCACTCACTCGCCCATCCACTCACTCGCCCATCCACTCACTCGCCCATCCACTCACTCGCCCATCCACTCACTCGCCCATCCACTCACTCGCCCATCCACTCACTCGCCCATCCACTCACTCGCCCATCCACTCACTCGCCCATCCACTCACTCGCCCATCCACTCACTCGCCCATCCACTCACTCGCCCATCCACTCACTCGCCCATCCACTCACTCGCCCATCCACTCACTCGCCCATCCACTCACTCGCCCATCCACTCACTCGCCCGTCCACTCACTCGCCCATCCACTCACTCGCCCATTCACTCACTCGCCCATCCACTCACTCGCCCATCCACTCACTCGCCCATCCACTCGCTCGCCCATCCACTCACTCGCCCATTCACTCACTCGCCCATCCACTCACTCGCCCATCCACTCACTCGCCCATCCACTCACTCGCCCATCCACTCACTCGCCCATCCACTCACTCGCCCATCCACTCACTCGCCCATCCACTCACTCGCCCATCCACTCACTCGCCCATCCACTCACTCGCCCATCCACTCACTCGCCCGTCCACTCACTCGCCCATCCACTCACTCGCCCATTCACTCACTCGCCCATCCACTCACTCGCCCATCCACTCACTCGCCCATCCACTCACTCGCCCATCCACTCACTCGCCCGTCCACTCGCTCGCCCATCCACTCGCTCGCCCATTCACTCGCTCGCCCATCCACTCGCTCGCCCATCCACTCGCTTGCCCATCCACTCGCTCGCCCATCCACTCACTCGCCCATTCACTCGCCCATTCACTCGCTTGTCCACTGCAGAGTTCGCTAATCCACCTGCCAGCTCACTCTACCGCCCTCCGACTCAACCACTCTACCCCCTACCACCCACTCACTCCCCCCCCCCTGCCCCCCCCTGCCCCCCCCCTGCCCCCCCCTGCCCCCCTCTGCCCCCCCAGGCTGGTCCCTGGGGGAGCACGGTGAGTGGGCCAAGTACAGCCTCTTTGAGGTGGCCACGCGTGTGCCGCTGCTCCTCTACGTGCCGGGCCTCACGGAGAGGGCGGGGGGCGGGGGGCGGGGGGGGGCCCCCCCTCGACCCCCACCCCCCCGGGGGGGGGTCCCCCCCACCCCTCGCTTCCCCTTCGTGGACGCCCTGCGGACCCCTGCGGGGAAACCCCTCGCACCAGGTGAGTCAACATCATCATCATCATATATCATCCTCGCTCGCTCGCTCGCGTCTTCAACGTCCGTGTGGTGGTGGTGGTGGTGTGTGTGTGATGGTGATGATGATGGTGGTGTGTGTGATGGTGATGATGATGGTGGTGATGATGATGGTGGTGATGATGGTGGTGGTGGTGGTTGTGATGGTGGTGGTGGTGGTTGTGATGGTGGTGGTGGTGATGATGGTGGTGATGATGATGGTGGTGTGTGTGATGGTGATGATGATGGTGGTGATGATGATGGTGGTGATGATGGTGGTGGTGGTGGTTGTGATGGTGGTGGTGGTGATGATGGTGGTGATGATGATGGTGGTGATGATGATGGTGGTGATGATGATGATGGTGATGATGGTGGTGATGATGGTGGTGGTGGTGGTGGTGATGGTGGTGTGTGTGGTGGTGGTGATGATGGTGATGATGGTGGTGGTTGTGATGATGGTGGTGGTGGTGATGGTGGTGGTGGTGGTGTTGATGGTGGTGGTGGTGGTGATGGTGGTGTGTGTGTGGTGGTTGTGGTGATGATGGTGGTGGTGGTGATGGTGGTGGTGGTGGTGATGGTGGTGTGTGTGTGTGGTGGTTGTGGTGGTGGTGATGATGATGATGATGGTGACGATGGTGGTGGTGATGGTGGTGGTGATGGTGGCGGTGGTGGTGATGATGGTGGTGGTGATGGTGGTGGTGATGGTGATGGTGGTGGTGATGGTGGCGGTGGTGGTGATGATGGTGGTGGTGGTGATGGTGATGATGGTGGTGGTGGTGATGGTGGTGGTGGTGGTGGTGGTGATGGTGGTGGTGGTGATGATGGTGGTGGTGGTGATGGTGGTGGTGGTGATGGTGGTGGTGGTGATGGTGGTGGTGGTGATGGTGGTGTGTGTGTGTGGTGGTGGTGATGATGGTGAT